>NC_081405.1:375747400-375944900 GCF_030272615.1 Cryptomeria japonica
GAAACTGACACAAACAAGATCGATGCAATCATTAACATGTCACCACCCAAGAAAATCTCACAACTTCATCGTTTACAGGGAAAGATTCAGGCCATTCCTAGAATTGTTTCTCAATTGTTCAATTATACACTTTCATTCATATGTGTTGGGAGTATTTAAAATTGAGTCAAATTTTGTAGGCCTATTTCAAAAATTTGCTCTGCATACCTAAATAAGTCAGTTTGAATGGCCTAGTTAGCAAGGGGGTAAAATGGAGCCAGTTGATTTTCAGAGGGTAAGGCTCGGGATTCATGTCCCACACCTTTCATTTGGCCTATTCAGTGATGTGCAACTTTCAGAATTCATTTTGGATAAGTTTATGAGGTACCCATTTTGAGGGGTGAGCTGGAAGCACATTTTAGGCACAAATGCAGATTTTATGGAGTAGCCTTCTTTGAGCGATTGCATCTTTTTCCCTATTGATCGTCATGGAGAAATTCAAAATGGATTCAATTGTATGCATAAAAGTGAGTTACCCTGCAAAATTTCAAGTCTTGACGAATCCGTTTGCTCCGTTTTCATAGCCAAATCCGTTTGTAGTTTGTGATGTTTGCACAAGTGTAAAAATGTTCTGGTGAGCGCCATGTCAGAATGTTTGTTCCGAGCTAATGTTGGTATAAATGGTGAGCTACATTTCAAATTTCAAGCTTTTATCAATCCGTTTGATCGGTTTTCAAAAGGACTCATTTCGCCATCAAATTCAGTTATCCGCACTTCCAGTGTTAGATCAATTAATGTAGCCATTTTGGTGAGCGTGCCGTTTGCATCCTGTCAGTCGGGTGATCAAACTGAGAATTCAAAGATTTAATATGTACTTAAAGGTACCTATGTTCCAAATTTGAGAGCCTACGGAGGTCGTTTGATATTTTTAAGAAAGGCATCATGTGTTGCCAGAACATTGACTTCATCAGGACCGCAGTGTCGACAAAGCCAGTTGGCCATTTTCGGAAATTAATATCTCTTCGCTCGGGACTCATCTTGAGAAACCGTTTGGTAGATATCATCCTTGTATATCAAAGTACATGCCTGTCAGACGGCGAGCTCCAGAAAGGTGTTTTGACCACATTGAAAATTACGTCTTCGCGATTAAATGCGAAAATTGTGGCGTAATTGCCTGAAGGTTGTAAAATGCGGATTAATAATCCGAAAACGATGCCGATCATTCCCAGAGGTATTTTTGAGGTCCGTGAAGCATTCCAGAGGCCAGCAACTTGGAAACAAAATTTTTTTTTAGTCGGACCCACTTTGGGGCCCGACCTAGATCATGCCTGTGCCTTATTATTTTATTGGCGACTTTGTTTATTGAGGAATTTTAGAATATTTAAATGTGGATTGTGATTCAATTGGCATGTGAGTGCAAAGAAAGTTGAGTGTTTTAAGAAGGTTCCAAGTGTATGCATTTGGCATGAAGCCAAATTTCCTTGGCATGGCATGGTCTTCCCTCTTTATATGGCATTACACCAAATTTTAACTCTCTAAGCAAGCTGTTCAAAGCATGGCAACATTCAAAATGCACATTCCCAAGTCGAAATGTCAGCGTGTGTGGTGTTTGGTGAGCAAGTTTTTCAAGAAACTCTTTGCTATTGTAAATGTCAAACATCCGCCCTTCACGTGGAATGGAATTTAAGGCTGTAGAAGCCTCCAAGCCAAGTGCAAACAATAGTCAAAGCCCCCACGTGTTGCAGCAAGAAGACTGTTAGAAGCTTCAGCAACCATAGTGAAATCTCTTCCTCATGCGTGGAATGAAGTGGAATGTGGGAAGTGATTAAAGTTTTTAGCAAACTCAAATAGCCATCTTCCCCCTTGCATGGATTTTCGGAGAGTAGCATTTGACCAAAGTAAAGGCAACAACAGAAATTTGTAACCCAGACTCCATCGTTTTTGCCAGTCTTCCCTGTGTAAAGAATTTTTGGAGGCCACATGAAACTTGCAGCAAGTGCAAATTGAAATTAGCTTCACGTGGCATGGTGGTAGGAGGCAGCATATAAAATTCAGACAAAATGCATCTAACAGCAGTGTTGAAAATTAACTTAATGTTTGGCTTGGCACATGGCTGATAAAAAAGGGGTTTAAATTGAAGTTTCAGCAAATGCAACAGCAGTGCATCCTCTCCTTTGTGTGGATGTAAATGGGCAAGAGGGAAGTTTGCTGAAACTTTCTTGGCAAATACAATAGTAAATGCCTCCCAGTTCACCCTGTGTAACATGACATGGGAAAAGGCATATAAAACTTTCAGCCAAATGCATTTACCAGCAGCAAAAACTTGAAGAAAATGCACTTGGCTGTTGTAAAGCCCACTCCCCACCATTCTTTGCTAGCATCCTCTCTGTGGCGGTGTAAAGAGGCGTCATAAACTTCCAAGCAATGCAAACGAATCTGGAAAATGCCATTAAAAACGCAGGAAAAGCTTCAAAAGGGCATTCCCAGGCAAAACGTTTTGTCCCACATTGGCTGGGCAAGAGCATTTTTAAATGTTTAAATGTAAATCCGCACAGTAGTATAATGTCTAAGCCTTAAAGGCTTTTGACACAAGATGCCCATGGGTGCCCAAGGCGGGCCCATGGGCGAGCACGCTTCTCGAGGCGAAGGAAGAATTGACTGGACGAAGACAAAGTGGACCCCACGCATGCACGCTTCCCGAGGCAAAAAGGCAAAATTTTGCAAACGAAGGCCGAGTTAAAGAGCGAGCAAGTTCGAGAGAGATCGACGGCTCGCGCTATTTCGCAAAGGGAAGATGCACGCGAGTTAAACCAGCGAAATAGCGAAAGTGAACGAGATCCATCCACGTGGCACGTAGGTGGCGGGTACAGTTGGCGGTCCAGCAGGCGGGTCCCGGTGAGGTGGCACACGGTTGGCGCACACGTGGCGGCCAAGTGGCGGTGACGAAACAGATGACGTGGCGATGATGAGGTGTCATCCCAAGTGGCGTCCAGTCAACCCCATCGACCAATCAGATCCTGCCACGTGGCAAGGCGTCGGAGCACAAATGGAGGCAAAAAATCAAATTTAAAATGATTAAGTAATATAGTTCAGACTATATTAAATCTCGAAATATTTAAATGACTGAGCACAAATGAGAATTAATTCACCCAGGGTCTAAATTTTGGCCAAAATATAAAGTATTATATATCGCCGGAAAGCTCTCGGAGTGAGGAATATGATTATGAGGTTAATTTTGACAAATGTGGGATATTTTAGAAGCAGTTTCCACGGGAACATAATTCAGTTAGAGAGGAGACACTTGGCTATTCAGTTGCAGATTTGATTTTCTTCTCTCCTCTTTTTATTCCGAATTCTTCTCAGTTGTAAGGGTTCCAGAATTCTGTGAGAATGGCTCCAGTTTTCATGGCTTCCAATTTTGAGTATTCTTGAAGATTGTACAGGGCAGGGCTTTTCCTTTAGTAATGGAGTTCAATTCTTCGTATAGGTGTTCTTAGTTGCAGGTTCTTGTGTATGTAAGGCATACATAAATTCACACAGAATTGTCTCTAGATTTGTATTTCCATTTTATCAAATCAGATCCTCAAGGAGGATGAAATTTGTTATCTCAAGGAGATAGTTATGATTGTTTGCAGGGATTCTTCAAGGAAGGATTTAAATTCTGTAATAAATCATAAAAAAATGGAATATAGTTTCAAGATCTGATGATTTTGTGAATGATCTTAGTAATGCATTTATGCAAGGCATTAATGCATGAATATTTAATAATGAAGATGGATTTGCAATCGAAGCTTTCATTTATAGTTTGATGTATGACTCTGTTGCCCTTGGATAAGGCACTGATCTTGCAATTAAAGGGGTTCTCAAACCAATTTAAAATCTAATCAGAATACCTTTAGTATGTTATGTTTTGAAATGTTTCATCTATCTCATGCTCAAGCATAGTTGAGTTTCATGTGTAGATCTAGCCCATCTGCAATAAACTACTTGTTTTGGAGCCCTAGTGAGATCTATCTGTTTATGTTGATGCTGTCATAGGTGTGTAATAGGTTTAATTCTAAGCATCAAAGGTATACCCGCCTAGGTTTTGGAGAGCCTGAAGAGTAGAAGGATTCATATCCTTGTCATGTTGTCCAAGCCCTGAAGATTCTTCATAGATTGAATTGGCTACTTCATAGATCAATTGCAGGTGTTCTTGGGTTATCACTTTTGGTGAACAACAAAAATGGCGACTCTGCTGGGGAACAAATGGATATAAATGCTTGATTGATATGGTCAGAGGTTGAATGTGTCCCTAGTCCTGTCAATTTCATATCCAGCCAGTCTGTCCATGGTGTATGCACAGAGTGTAAAGTGGTTTTATGATGAAGAAAATGCTCCTTGTTCTGGATCTGCAGAGTGATATGTGTTACATGTCATATTTTATGAAGGAGTAACAATGAATGCATGGTTGAAAGTTGTGAGAAGTTCTTTAGCCTGTATGTGAATTTTGCCCAATTCCTTATTTGGGTGGCGACTCTGTGGTTCATACCAGTGTTAAATAGCCTGGAAGAGTGTTGATTGCAGCGAGATCGAAGGAGTAACAAAGAATTGTATAAGTGTTGAGTGGCGTTCTGCTGTTCAAACTATCCTCTATGCAAGAGGTGGCGACTCTGTGATAAAAGACCGTGCTAAAGGTGAAGTAAATCTCCAGATCTACAACTCTTACAACTGCAAATCTCCAGGTATTTTCAGAGGATTTAAATGCAAGACATCTCTTCTGAAAGTTTGAATGTATAATGTAGTTTTCCCATTTAGTGAACAGCACTAGTCTAGAGGGAAAGAGAGAATCTAAAAATTGATTTGCATATCTATGCTACTTAAAGTATTCAGTGTATGTTATCCTCCGTAGTATGCAAATGTGGAAGAACTTTGTGTCAAGCAATGTTATGAATAGATCAGTATGAGGATATGTGCTTGAAGTTTTTGTCCAAGATTTTATAATCATTTGTGGGAGTAAGAAAAATGAATCGTGAAGTTTTTCAGTCTTGTATATTTCCACATAGAACCATGCCTGGTGAAGTGTCACAACCATATAATAGGAGAAGTTTCATCATGAACCATTATGCTGCTCTAAATTTCAGAGATATTCCGGGTTACCCAAATCCCATACCCACAGAAATCAGAAAGTATTTGCCCATATTCAGTGGGAAGAAATCAGAATTAGCATGTCAACATGTTAAAAGATTTTCAGATTTGATAGGAGAATTTTAAATTTGCCAAGAAGATGTATGCATGAAATTGTTTATTCAATCATTAAAAGAAGATGCAAGAGATTGGTTCTCTTTTTTGCCAGAGAATTCTATTACCTCATGGGAAGAATTGGTTTCAGATTTCATGGATCAATTCGATGAGAAGGTGAGTGATTCTGACTTGCTGAAAGAATTCACCTGTATACAAATCAGGGAAGATGAATTGGTACCAACATTCAATATCCGATTTTCACAAGCTTTGTCCAAAATTTCCAGAAAGTATAAACTTGATGATAAAGTATGTCTGGATGTTTACATGAGTGCATTTGATGAGAAGATGGGTTTCCTATTGAGAAACAAAGAACCCAAAACCTTGTATGAAGCCTTTAACACAGCTAGGGATATGGAAAATAACTTGAAGTTTGGAATCTCGAAGAGATTGGTGTCTGCTGTTGTTTCATACCAAAGCACCTTCAATGGTGAAATACCATGTGAGTCTCAGCAAATCATTCCGTGTCTAGGTGCATCAAGGTCTGCAGTTCCAAATGGCTTTTATGATGCATGTGTTTCAGATTTAAATGAGAGTCAAGAACCTTTGTTGTTAATGCCGGTTGTCTCTCGCAGTAGTGATGGAATGATTAGTGGGAAGCATTGTGAAAATGTTGATACAGAGACAGATATATACAAGGGATATGTACCATTTGATTTGTATGCCGGTTATGCTGATTATGTGACTGGCAATTACCAAGTGAATTATGCATCTCTCCAGGATAATATTGGTGAAAATAATGATGGTGATGACCATCAATCTTTACATGCTGCTGATGTATTTGATGTTGAAATACCAAATACAGAGGGATTACTAAGTGTTGCTATTTGTGCAAGTGAAAGCGTTCAATATGATGAAAATCAGAATTGTTTGGTGCGAACAATAGTTGATCCTCTTTTAAACATTGATGATGTCAATTGTGTTGAGGATGAAGTAAATGTTTTTTCAAATTTCACTTCAGATTTTGCTTCTTGTAATCATGTTGATAATATTTCTTTTTTGAAAGATATGCACAATGTTAATTCAGAAAATTGTAATGGTACACATGATTGCGATGAAGATATAGCACACATGGATGGACAAAAGTTTATGGAATCTCACATGGAACAGCAAAGTGCAATGCAAGTCCAGAAGATTGCAGAACTTAAGAAAGCTCTTGAAGTTGTGGATAAGAAAGTTCAAATGTTGGAGAGCCTTCGAGCTGTTGATGAAGACCTTCTGAAATATAGTGAAGAGGATTCTTCGGAAAAGGACTGTGAATTGAATGTTTGTATACTTGATGAACATGTTGATCTAACAGATGGTTTTATGATAGAAAGATTTAGTGAACATGCTAAAAACTCATCAGATGAAGTAAATTGCAGTGATGTTCATGTTCATTCTTTGGCTGATGACGAGTGTTCAATTGGTGAAGAAGATCAGTTGTGGCAAGACAAGTTTGATTATCTTGATTTTCAGAATGATGGTCATAGAATAAAATCTCATGAATATGAAACATGGAACACTGAGGATTGTTCCAGCCAAGTTTCATTTTCTTCTTTGTCTGATGAAGATGATTATGAGGATCGAATGGATGGTGTCTTTAGCAATTTTACTAATGCTTTATTCAATGCTGATATAGATACAGACCAATCACTTCAGTTTCATAATGTTCATAAAGGGATTGTCCATTTTGTTTCTAACCCTTTGTATGAAGAAATAACTGATCAGCCAAATGTTGTGGATGATGAACCAATCCATAATACTGATGGAATTCCGAACAGCAATAGCATGGGTTGTAAAAAATTATTTCATGATGAAAGTAAGAGGCATGGATTATGTGATGACCATTTAAAACCACAAATGAAAGTGTTTCAGGTGGATGTGAGCCTGAAAGAGAAAGAGTTAGCTGAGGATTTGCTTCAGCCGGAGGTATGCATTCTTTTCCATGAATGGGATGTTGAGAATGCAGAGGTTTTCAGTTTGATAAGCAAGGATAGTATGAGGTGTGATCAGCATAGTGAAGTATCACATTTGGATGGTAATGTTCATGTTCCTTGTTTGCATCAGTTGGTTAGTAGTGTCCCTCACTCTATTGATTTAAATGATAATAAGGTATGTGCTGATAGGAACTACAATGTTGAAAATGAGTGTTTTATTTTTCAAGTTCAGCATGATGATGTCCTTGCAAATGATATAGTTGAGTGGGACAATGAAAGGTATGTCAGCTTGTGGGAATGCCTCTATGGTGATTTGTCTCATGATTTTACTTGTGTTGAAATAGTGTGTGATCACAAAGTTCAAAATCAAACCAAAGGTATGCACACTAGTTGTTTCAGTAATGAGACAAAAGAGGTTGATTATAATGATCATGCTCAGTTGTTACTAGAAGGTGCCTTTGTTTTGATCAATATGTCAAGTGATGAAAATCAGATTTTTGACAGAGGTAAATGTTTGTAAGTGGAGCAGTTATAATCAGTTGTGAGTTGTTTGTATATTTTGTATAGTTGCTTTGCTTCAGTTGTGTGGTTTTCAATAAAGTGCCCTGCTGTTTGGGTAGAATAAGGAAGCCCTGTTTTGGAAGAGAAGGAATGAGAAGAGAAAAGTGATCCGTTTTCGGGTGGTCTGCTTAACCAAAGATATCTGGATTCTTGTGTTGATCTTGCAATCAACCATCCCCAGTCAGAGCCACTGTTGGGAGTATTTAAAATTGAGTCAAATTTTGTAGGCCTATTTCAAAAATTTGCTCTGCATACCTAAATAAGTCAGTTTGAATGGCCTAGTTAGCAAGGGGGTAAAATGGAGCCAGTTGATTTTCAGAGGGTAAGGCTCGGGATTCATGTCCCACACCTTTCATTTGGCCTATTCAGTGATGTGCAACTTTCAGAATTCATTTTGGATAAGTTTATGAGGTACCCATTTTGAGGGGTGAGCTGGAAGCACATTTTAGGCACAAATGCAGATTTTATGGAGTAGCCTTCTTTGAGCGATTGCATCTTTTTCCCTATTGATCGTCATGGAGAAATTCAAAATGGATTCAATTGTATGCATAAAAGTGAGTTACCCTGCAAAATTTCAAGTCTTGACGAATCCGTTTGCTCCGTTTTCATAGCCAAATCCGTTTGTAGTTTGTGATGTTTGCACAAGTGTAAAAATGTTCTGGTGAGCGCCATGTCAGAATGTTTGTTCCGAGCTAATGTTGGTATAAATGGTGAGCTACATTTCAAATTTCAAGCTTTTATCAATCCGTTTGATCGGTTTTCAAAAGGACTCATTTCGCCATCAAATTCAGTTATCCGCACTTCCAGTGTTAGATCAATTAATGTAGCCATTTTGGTGAGCGTGCCGTTTGCATCCTGTCAGTCGGGTGATCAAACTGAGAATTCAAAGATTTAATATGTACTTAAAGGTACCTATGTTCCAAATTTGAGAGCCTACGGAGGTCGTTTGATATTTTTAAGAAAGGCATCATGTGTTGCCAGAACATTGACTTCATCAGGACCGCAGTGTCGACAAAGCCAGTTGGCCATTTTCGGAAATTAATATCTCTTCGCTCGGGACTCATCTTGAGAAACCGTTTGGTAGATATCATCCTTGTATATCAAAGTACATGCCTGTCAGACGGCGAGCTCCAGAAAGGTGTTTTGACCACATTGAAAATTACGTCTTCGCGATTAAATGCGAAAATTGTGGCGTAATTGCCTGAAGGTTGTAAAATGCGGATTAATAATCCGAAAACGATGCCGATCATTCCCAGAGGTATTTTTGAGGTCCGTGAAGCATTCCAGAGGCCAGCAACTTGGAAACAAAATTTTTTTTTAGTCGGACCCACTTTGGGGCCCGACCTAGATCATGCCTGTGCCTTATTATTTTATTGGCGACTTTGTTTATTGAGGAATTTTAGAATATTTAAATGTGGATTGTGATTCAATTGGCATGTGAGTGCAAAGAAAGTTGAGTGTTTTAAGAAGGTTCCAAGTGTATGCATTTGGCATGAAGCCAAATTTCCTTGGCATGGCATGGTCTTCCCTCTTTATATGGCATTACACCAAATTTTAACTCTCTAAGCAAGCTGTTCAAAGCATGGCAACATTCAAAATGCACATTCCCAAGTCGAAATGTCAGCGTGTGTGGTGTTTGGTGAGCAAGTTTTTCAAGAAACTCTTTGCTATTGTAAATGTCAAACATCCTCCCTTCACGTGGAATGGAATTTAAGGCTGTAGAAGCCTCCAAGCCAAGTGCAAACAATAGTCAAAGCCCCCACGTGTTGCAGCAAGAAGACTGTTAGAAGCTTCAGCAACCATAGTGAAATCTCTTCCTCATGCGTGGAATGAAGTGGAATGTGGGAAGTGATTAAAGTTTTTAGCAAACTCAAATAGCCATCTTCCCCCTTGCATGGATTTTCGGAGAGTAGCATTTGACCAAAGTAAAGGCAACAACAGAAATTTGTAACCCAGACTCCATCGTTTTTGCCAGTCTTCCCTGTGTAAAGAATTTTTGGAGGCCACATGAAACTTGCAGCAAGTGCAAATTGAAATTAGCTTCACGTGGCATGGTGGTAGGAGGCAGCATATAAAATTCAGACAAAATGCATCTAACAGCAGTGTTGAAAATTAACTTAATGTTTGGCTTGGCACATGGCTGATAAAAAAGGGGTTTAAATTGAAGTTTCAGCAAATGCAACAGCAGTGCATCCTCTCCTTTGTGTGGATGTAAATGGGCAAGAGGGAAGTTTGCTGAAACTTTCTTGGCAAATACAATAGTAAATGCCTCCCAGTTCACCCTGTGTAACATGACATGGGAAAAGGCATATAAAACTTTCAGCCAAATGCATTTACCAGCAGCAAAAACTTGAAGAAAATGCACTTGGCTGTTGTAAAGCCCACTCCCCACCATTCTTTGCTAGCATCCTCTCTGTGGCGGTGTAAAGAGGCGTCATAAACTTCCAAGCAATGCAAACGAATCTGGAAAATGCCATTAAAAACGCAGGAAAAGCTTCAAAAGGGCATTCCCAGGCAAAACGTTTTGTCCCACATTGGCTGGGCAAGAGCATTTTTAAATGTTTAAATGTAAATCCGCACAGTAGTATAATGTCTAAGCCTTAAAGGCTTTTGACACAAGATGCCCATGGGTGCCCAAGGCGGGCCCATGGGCGAGCACGCTTCTCGAGGCGAAGGAAGAATTGACTGGACGAAGACAAAGTGGACCCCACGCATGCACGCTTCCCGAGGCAAAAAGGCAAAATTTTGCAAACGAAGGCCGAGTTAAAGAGCGAGCAAGTTCGAGAGAGATCGACGGCTCGCGCTATTTCGCAAAGGGAAGATGCACGCGAGTTAAACCAGCGAAATAGCGAAAGTGAACGAGATCCATCCACGTGGCACGTAGGTGGCGGGTACAGTTGGCGGTCCAGCAGGCGGGTCCCGGTGAGGTGGCACACGGTTGGCGCACACGTGGCGGCCAAGTGGCGGTGACGAAACAGATGACGTGGCGATGATGAGGTGTCATCCCAAGTGGCGTCCAGTCAACCCCATCGACCAATCAGATCCTGCCACGTGGCAAGGCGTCGGAGCACAAATGGAGGCAAAAAATCAAATTTAAAATGATTAAGTAATATAGTTCAGACTATATTAAATCTCGAAATATTTAAATGACTGAGCACAAATGAGAATTAATTCACCCAGGGTCTAAATTTTGGCCAAAATATAAAGTATTATATATCGCCGGAAAGCTCTCGGAGTGAGGAATATGATTATGAGGTTAATTTTGACAAATGTGGGATATTTTAGAAGCAGTTTCCACGGGAACATAATTCAGTTAGAGAGGAGACACTTGGCTATTCAGTTGCAGATTTGATTTTCTTCTCTCCTCTTTTTATTCCGAATTCTTCTCAGTTGTAAGGGTTCCAGAATTCTGTGAGAATGGCTCCAGTTTTCATGGCTTCCAATTTTGAGTATTCTTGAAGATTGTACAGGGCAGGGCTTTTCCTTTAGTAATGGAGTTCAATTCTTCATATAGGTGTTCTTAGTTGCAGGTTCTTGTGTATGTAAGGCATACATAAATTCACACAGAATTGTCTCTAGATTTGTATTTCCATTTTATCAAATCAGATCCTCAAGGAGGATGAAATTTGTTATCTCAAGGAGATAGTTATGATTGTTTGCAGGGATTCTTCAAGGAAGGATTTAAATTCTGTAATAAATCATAAAACAATATAGTTTCAAGATCTGATGATTTTGTGAATGATCTTAGTAATGCATTTATGCAAGGCATTAATGCATGAATATTTAATAATGAAGATGGATTTGCAATCGAAGCTTTCATTTATAGTTTGATGTATGACTCTGTTGCCCTTGGATAAGGCACTGATCTTGCAATTAAAGGGGTTCTCAAACCAATTTAAAATCTAATCAGAATACCTTTAGTATGTTATGTTTTGAAATGTTTCATCTATCTCATGCTCAAGCATAGTTGAGTTTCATGTGTAGATCTAGCCCATCTGCAATAAACTACTTGTTTTGGAGCCCTAGTGAGATCTATCTGTTTATGTTGATGCTGTCATAGGTGTGTAATAGGTTTAATTCTAAGCATCAAAGGTATACCCGCCTAGGTTTTGCAGAGCCTGAAGAGTAGAAGGATTCATATCCTTGTCATGTTGTCCAAGCCCTGAAGATTCTTCATAGATTGAATTGGCTACTTCATAGATCAATTGCAGGTGTTCTTGGGTTATCACTTTTGGTGAACAACAAAAATGGCGACTCTGCTGGGGAACAAATGGATATAAATGCTTGATTGATATGGTCAGAGGTTGAATGTGTCCCTAGTCCTGTCAATTTCATATCCAGCCAGTCTGTCCATGGTGTATGCACAGAGTGTAAAGTGGTTTTATGATGAAGAAAATGCTCCTTGTTCTGGATCTGCAGAGTGATATGTGTTACATGTCATATTTTATGAAGGAGTAACAATGAATGCATGGTTGAAAGTTGTGAGAAGTTCTTTAGCCTGTATGTGAATTTTGCCCAATTCCTTATTTGGGTGGCGACTCTGTGGTTCATACCAGTGTTAAATAGCCTGGAAGAGTGTTGATTGCAGCGAGATCGAAGGAGTAACAAAGAATTGTATAAGTGTTGAGTGGCGTTCTGCTGTTCAAACTATCCTCTATGCAAGAGGTGGCGACTCTGTGATAAAAGACCGTGCTAAAGGTGAAGTAAATCTCCAGATCTACAACTCTTACAACTGCAAATCTCCAGGTATTTTCAGAGGATTTAAATGCAAGACATCTCTTCTGAAAGTTTGAATGTATAATGTAGTTTTCCCATTTAGTGAACAGCACTAGTCTAGAGGGAAAGAGAGAATCTAAAAATTGATTTGCATATCTATGCTACTTAAAGTATTCAGTGTATGTTATCCTCCGTAGTATGCAAATGTGGAAGAACTTTGTGTCAAGCAATGTTATGAATAGATCAGTATGAGGATATGTGCTTGAAGTTTTTGTCCAAGATTTTATAATCATTTGTGGGAGTAAGAAAAATGAATCGTGAAGTTTTTCAGTCTTGTATATTTCCACATAGAACCATGCCTGGTGAAGTGTCACAACCATATAATAGGAGAAGTTTCATCATGAACCATTATGCTGCTCTAAATTTCAGAGATATTCCGGGTTACCCAAATCCCATACCCACAGAAATCAGAAAGTATTTGCCCATATTCAGTGGGAAGAAATCAGAATTAGCATGTCAACATGTTAAAAGATTTTCAGATTTGATAGGAGAATTTTAAATTTGCCAAGAAGATGTATGCATGAAATTGTTTATTCAATCATTAAAAGAAGATGCAAGAGATTGGTTCTCTTTTTTGCCAGAGAATTCTATTACCTCATGGGAAGAATTGGTTTCAGATTTCATGGATCAATTCGATGAGAAGGTGAGTGATTCTGACTTGCTGAAAGAATTCACCTGTATACAAATCAGGGAAGATGAATTGGTACCAACATTCAATATCCGATTTTCACAAGCTTTGTCCAAAATTTCCAGAAAGTATAAACTTGATGATAAAGTATGTCTGGATGTTTACATGAGTGCATTTGATGAGAAGATGGGTTTCCTATTGAGAAACAAAGAACCCAAAACCTTGTATGAAGCCTTTAACACAGCTAGGGATATGGAAAATAACTTGAAGTTTGGAATCTCGAAGAGATTGGTGTCTGCTGTTGTTTCATACCAAAGCACCTTCAATGGTGAAATACCATGTGAGTCTCAGCAAATCATTCCGTGTCTAGGTGCATCAAGGTCTGCAGTTCCAAATGGCTTTTATGATGCATGTGTTTCAGATTTAAATGAGAGTCAAGAACCTTTGTTGTTAATGTCGGTTGTCTCTCGCAGTAGTGATGGAATGATTAGTGGGAAGCATTGTGAAAATGTTGATACAGAGACAGATATATACAAGGGATATGTACCATTTGATTTGTATGTCGGTTATGCTGATTATGTGACTGGCAATTACCAGGTGAATTATGCATCTCTCCAAGATAATATTGGTGAAAATAATGATGGTGATGACCATCAATCTTTACATGCTGCTGATGTATTTGATGTTGAAATACCAAATACAGAGGGATTACTAAGTGTTGCTATTTGTGCAAGTGAAAGCGTTCAATATGATGAAAATCAGAATTGTTTGGTGCGAACAATAGTTGATCCTCTTTTAAACATTGATGATGTCAATTGTGTTGAGGATGAAGTAAATGTTTTTTCAAATTTCACTTCAGATTTTGCTTCTTGTAATCATGTTGATAATATTTCTTTTTTGAAAGATATGCACAATGTTAATTCAGAAAATTGTAATGGTACACATGATTGCGATGAAGATATAGCACACATGGATGGACAAAAGTTTATGGAATCTCACATGGAACAGCAAAGTGCAATGCAAGTCCAGAAGATTGCAGAACTTAAGAAAGCTCTTGAAGTTGTGGATAAGAAAGTTCAAATGTTGGAGAGCCTTCGAGCTGTTGATGAAGACCTTCTGAAATATAGTGAAGAGGATTCTTCGGAAAAGGACTGTGAATTGAATGTTTGTATACTTGATGAACATGTTGATCTAACAGATGGTTTTATGATAGAAAGATTTAGTGAACATGCTAAAAACTCATCAGATGAAGTAAATTGCAGTGATGTTCATGTTCATTCTTTGGCTGATGACGAGTGTTCAATTGGTGAAGAAGATCAGTTGTGGCAAGACAAGTTTGATTATCTTGATTTTCAGAATGATGGTCATAGAATAAAATCTCATGAATATGAAACATGGAACACTGAGGATTGTTCCAGCCAAGTTTCATTTTCTTCTTTGTCTGATGAAGATGATTATGAGGATCGAATGGATGGTGTCTTTAGCAATTTTACTAATGCTTTATTCAATGCTGATATAGATACAGACCAATCACTTCAGTTTCATAATGTTCATAAAGGGATTGTCCATTTTGTTTCTAACCCTTTGTATGAAGAAATAACTGATCAGCCAAATGTTGTGGATGATGAACCAATCCATAATACTGATGGAATTCCGAACAGCAATAGCATGGGTTGTAAAAAATTATTTCATGATGAAAGTAAGAGGCATGGATTATGTGATGACCATTTAAAACCACAAATGAAAGTGTTTCAGGTGGATGTGAGCCTGAAAGAGAAAGAGTTAGCTGAGGATTTGCTTCAGCCGGAGGTATGCATTCTTTTCCATGAATGGGATGTTGAGAATGCAGAGGTTTTCAGTTTGATAAGCAAGGATAGTATGAGGTGTGATCAGCATAGTGAAGTATCACATTTGGATGGTAATGTTCATGTTCCTTGTTTGCATCAGTTGGTTAGTAGTGTCCCTCACTCTATTGATTTAAATGATAATAAGGTATGTGCTGATAGGAACTACAATGTTGAAAATGAGTGTTTTATTTTTCAAGTTCAGCATGATGATGTCCTTGCAAATGATATAGTTGAGTGGGACAATGAAAGGTATGTCAGCTTGTGGGAATGCCTCTATGGTGATTTGTCTCATGATTTTACTTGTGTTGAAATAGTGTGTGATCACAAAGTTCAAAATCAAACCAAAGGTATGCACACTAGTTGTTTCAGTAATGAGACAAAAGAGGTTGATTATAATGATCATGCTCAGTTGTTACTAGAAGGTGCCTTTGTTTTGATCAATATGTCAAGTGATGAAAATCAGATTTTTGACAGAGGTAAATGTTTGTAAGTGGAGCAGTTATAATCAGTTGTGAGTTGTTTGTATATTTTGTATAGTTGCTTTGCTTCAGTTGTGTGGTTTTCAATAAAGTGCCCTGCTGTTTGGGTAGAATAAGGAAGCCCTGTTTTGGAAGAGAAGGAATGAGAAGAGAAAAGTGATCCGTTTTCGGGTGGTCTGCTTAACCAAAGATATCTGGATTCTTGTGTTGATCTTGCAATCAACCATCCCCAGTCAGAGCCACTGTTGGGAGTATTTAAAATTGAGTCAAATTTTGTAGGCCTATTTCAAAAATTTGCTCTGCATACCTAAATAAGTCAGTTTGAATGGCCTAGTTAGCAAGGGGGTAAAATGGAGCCAGTTGATTTTCAGAGGGTAAGGCTCGGGATTCATGTCCCACACCTTTCATTTGGCCTATTCAGTGATGTGCAACTTTCAGAATTCATTTTGGATAAGTTTATGAGGTACCCATTTTGAGGGGTGAGCTGGAAGCACATTTTAGGCACAAATGCAGATTTTATGGAGTAGCCTTCTTTGAGCGATTGCATCTTTTTCCCTATTGATCGTCATGGAGAAATTCAAAATGGATTCAATTGTATGCATAAAAGTGAGTTACCCTGCAAAATTTCAAGTCTTGACGAATCCGTTTGCTCCGTTTTCATAGCCAAATCCGTTTGTAGTTTGTGATGTTTGCACAAGTGTAAAAATGTTCTGGTGAGCGCCATGTCAGAATGTTTGTTCCGAGCTAATGTTGGTATAAATGGTGAGCTACATTTCAAATTTCAATCTTTTATCAATCCGTTTGATCGGTTTTCAAAAGGACTCATTTCGCCATCAAATTCAGTTATCCGCACTTCCAGTGTTAGATCAATTAATGTAGCCATTTTGGTGAGCGTGCCGTTTGCATCCTGTCAGTCGGGTGATCAAACTGAGAATTCAAAGATTTAATATGTACTTAAAGGTACCTATGTTCCAAATTTGAGAGCCTACGGAGGTCGTTTGATATTTTTAAGAAAGGCATCATGTGTTGCCAGAACATTGACTTCATCAGGACCGCAGTGTCGACAAAGCTAGTTGGCCATTTTCGGAAATTAATATCTCTTCGCTCGGGACTCATCTTGAGAAACCGTTTGGTAGATATCATCCTTGTATATCAAAGTACATGCCTGTCAGACGGCGAGCTCCAGAAAGGTGTTTTGACCACATTGAAAATTACGTCTTCGCGATTAAATGCGAAAATTGTGGCGTAATTGCCTGAAGGTTGTAAAATGCGGATTAATAATCCGAAAACGATGCCGATCATTCCCAGAGGTATTTTTGAGGTCCGTGAAGCATTCCAGAGGCCAGCAACTTGGAAACAAAATTTTTTTTTAGTCGGACCCACTTTGGGGCCCGACCTAGATCATGCCTGTGCCTTATTATTTTATTGGCGACTTTGTTTATTGAGGAATTTTAGAATATTTAAATGTGGATTGTGATTCAATTGGCATGTGAGTGCAAAGAAAGTTGAGTGTTTTAAGAAGGTTCCAAGTGTATGCATTTGGCATGAAGCCAAATTTCCTTGGCATGGCATGGTCTTCCCTCTTTATATGGCATTACACCAAATTTTAACTCTCTAAGCAAGCTGTTCAAAGCATGGCAACATTCAAAATGCACATTCCCAAGTCGAAATGTCAGCGTGTGTGGTGTTTGGTGAGCAAGTTTTTCAAGAAACTCTTTGCTATTGTAAATGTCAAACATCCTCCCTTCACGTGGAATGGAATTTAAGGCTGTAGAAGCCTCCAAGCCAAGTGCAAACAATAGTCAAAGCCCCCACGTGTTGCAGCAAGAAGACTGTTAGAAGCTTCAGCAACCATAGTGAAATCTCTTCCTCATGCGTGGAATGAAGTGGAATGTGGGAAGTGATTAAAGTTTTTAGCAAACTCAAATAGCCATCTTCCCCCTTGCATGGATTTTCGGAGAGTAGCATTTGACCAAAGTAAAGGCAACAACAGAAATTTGTAACCCAGACTCCATCGTTTTTGCCAGTCTTCCCTGTGTAAAGAATTTTTGGAGGCCACATGAAACTTGCAGCAAGTGCAAATTGAAATTAGCTTCACGTGGCATGGTGGTAGGAGGCAGCATATAAAATTCAGACAAAATGCATCTAACAGCAGTGTTGAAAATTAACTTAATGTTTGGCTTGGCACATGGCTGATAAAAAAGGGGTTTAAATTGAAGTTTCAGCAAATGCAACAGCAGTGCATCCTCTCCTTTGTGTGGATGTAAATGGGCAAGAGGGAAGTTTGCTGAAACTTTCTTGGCAAATACAATAGTAAATGCCTCCCAGTTCACCCTGTGTAACATGACATGGGAAAAGGCATATAAAACTTTCAGCCAAATGCATTTACCAGCAGCAAAAACTTGAAGAAAATGCACTTGGCTGTTGTAAAGCCCACTCCCCACCATTCTTTGCTAGCATCCTCTCTGTGGCGGTGTAAAGAGGCGTCATAAACTTCCAAGCAATGCAAACGAATCTGGAAAATGCCATTAAAAACGCAGGAAAAGCTTCAAAAGGGCATTCCCAGGCAAAACGTTTTGTCCCACATTGGCTGGGCAAGAGCATTTTTAAATGTTTAAATGTAAATCCGCACAGTAGTATAATGTCTAAGCCTTAAAGGCTTTTGACACAAGATGCCCATGGGTGCCCAAGGCGGGCCCATGGGCGAGCACGCTTCTCGAGGCGAAGGAAGAATTGACTGGACGAAGACAAAGTGGACCCCACGCATGCACGCTTCCCGAGGCAAAAAGGCAAAATTTTGCAAACGAAGGCCGAGTTAAAGAGCGAGCAAGTTCGAGAGAGATCGACGGCTCGCGCTATTTCGCAAAGGGAAGATGCACGCGAGTTAAACCAGCGAAATAGCGAAAGTGAACGAGATCCATCCACGTGGCACGTAGGTGGCGGGTACAGTTGGCGGTCCAGCAGGCGGGTCCCGGTGAGGTGGCACACGGTTGGCGCACACGTGGCGGCCAAGTGGCGGTGACGAAACAGATGACGTGGCGATGATGAGGTGTCATCCCAAGTGGCGTCCAGTCAACCCCATCGACCAATCAGATCCTGCCACGTGGCAAGGCGTCGGAGCACAAATGGAGGCAAAAAATCAAATTTAAAATGATTAAGTAATATAGTTCAGACTATATTAAATCTCGAAATATTTAAATGACTGAGCACAAATGAGAATTAATTCACCCAGGGTCTAAATTTTGGCCAAAATATAAAGTATTATATATCGCCGGAAAGCTCTCGGAGTGAGGAATATGATTATGAGGTTAATTTTGACAAATGTGGGATATTTTAGAAGCAGTTTCCACGGGAACATAATTCAGTTAGAGAGGAGACACTTGGCTATTCAGTTGCAGATTTGATTTTCTTCTCTCCTCTTTTTATTCCGAATTCTTCTCAGTTGTAAGGGTTCCAGAATTCTGTGAGAATGGCTCCAGTTTTCATGGCTTCCAATTTTGAGTATTCTTGAAGATTGTACAGGGCAGGGCTTTTCCTTTAGTAATGGAGTTCAATTCTTCATATAGGTGTTCTTAGTTGCAGGTTCTTGTGTATGTAAGGCATACATAAATTCACACAGAATTGTCTCTAGATTTGTATTTCCATTTTATCAAATCAGATCCTCAAGGAGGATGAAATTTGTTATCTCAAGGAGATAGTTATGATTGTTTGCAGGGATTCTTCAAGGAAGGATTTAAATTCTGTAATAAATCATAAAACAATATAGTTTCAAGATCTGATGATTTTGTGAATGATCTTAGTAATGCATTTATGCAAGGCATTAATGCATGAATATTTAATAATGAAGATGGATTTGCAATCGAAGCTTTCATTTATAGTTTGATGTATGACTCTGTTGCCCTTGGATAAGGCACTGATCTTGCAATTAAAGGGGTTCTCAAACCAATTTAAAATCTAATCAGAATACCTTTAGTATGTTATGTTTTGAAATGTTTCATCTATCTCATGCTCAAGCATAGTTGAGTTTCATGTGTAGATCTAGCCCATCTGCAATAAACTACTTGTTTTGGAGCCCTAGTGAGATCTATCTGTTTATGTTGATGCTGTCATAGGTGTGTAATAGGTTTAATTCTAAGCATCAAAGGTATACCCGCCTAGGTTTTGCAGAGCCTGAAGAGTAGAAGGATTCATATCCTTGTCATGTTGTCCAAGCCCTGAAGATTCTTCATAGATTGAATTGGCTACTTCATAGATCAATTGCAGGTGTTCTTGGGTTATCACTTTTGGTGAACAACAAAAATGGCGACTCTGCTGGGGAACAAATGGATATAAATGCTTGATTGATATGGTCAGAGGTTGAATGTGTCCCTAGTCCTGTCAATTTCATATCCAGCCAGTCTGTCCATGGTGTATGCACAGAGTGTAAAGTGGTTTTATGATGAAGAAAATGCTCCTTGTTCTGGATCTGCAGAGTGATATGTGTTACATGTCATATTTTATGAAGGAGTAACAATGAATGCATGGTTGAAAGTTGTGAGAAGTTCTTTAGCCTGTATGTGAATTTTGCCCAATTCCTTATTTGGGTGGCGACTCTGTGGTTCATACCAGTGTTAAATAGCCTGGAAGAGTGTTGATTGCAGCGAGATCGAAGGAGTAACAAAGAATTGTATAAGTGTTGAGTGGCGTTCTGCTGTTCAAACTATCCTCTATGCAAGAGGTGGCGACTCTGTGATAAAAGACCGTGCTAAAGGTGAAGTAAATCTCCAGATCTACAACTCTTACAACTGCAAATCTCCAGGTATTTTCAGAGGATTTAAATGCAAGACATCTCTTCTGAAAGTTTGAATGTATAATGTAGTTTTCCCATTTAGTGAACAGCACTAGTCTAGAGGGAAAGAGAGAATCTAAAAATTGATTTGCATATCTATGCTACTTAAAGTATTCAGTGTATGTTATCCTCCGTAGTATGCAAATGTGGAAGAACTTTGTGTCAAGCAATGTTATGAATAGATCAGTATGAGGATATGTGCTTGAAGTTTTTGTCCAAGATTTTATAATCATTTGTGGGAGTAAGAAAAATGAATCGTGAAGTTTTTCAGTCTTGTATATTTCCACATAGAACCATGCCTGGTGAAGTGTCACAACCATATAATAGGAGAAGTTTCATCATGAACCATTATGCTGCTCTAAATTTCAGAGATATTCCGGGTTACCCAAATCCCATACCCACAGAAATCAGAAAGTATTTGCCCATATTCAGTGGGAAGAAATCAGAATTAGCATGTCAACATGTTAAAAGATTTTCAGATTTGATAGGAGAATTTTAAATTTGCCAAGAAGATGTATGCATGAAATTGTTTATTCAATCATTAAAAGAAGATGCAAGAGATTGGTTCTCTTTTTTGCCAGAGAATTCTATTACCTCATGGGAAGAATTGGTTTCAGATTTCATGGATCAATTCGATGAGAAGGTGAGTGATTCTGACTTGCTGAAAGAATTCACCTGTATACAAATCAGGGAAGATGAATTGGTACCAACATTCAATATCCGATTTTCACAAGCTTTGTCCAAAATTTCCAGAAAGTATAAACTTGATGATAAAGTATGTCTGGATGTTTACATGAGTGCATTTGATGAGAAGATGGGTTTCCTATTGAGAAACAAAGAACCCAAAACCTTGTATGAAGCCTTTAACACAGCTAGGGATATGGAAAATAACTTGAAGTTTGGAATCTCGAAGAGATTGGTGTCTGCTGTTGTTTCATACCAAAGCACCTTCAATGGTGAAATACCATGTGAGTCTCAGCAAATCATTCCGTGTCTAGGTGCATCAAGGTCTGCAGTTCCAAATGGCTTTTATGATGCATGTGTTTCAGATTTAAATGAGAGTCAAGAACCTTTGTTGTTAATGTCGGTTGTCTCTCGCAGTAGTGATGGAATGATTAGTGGGAAGCATTGTGAAAATGTTGATACAGAGACAGATATATACAAGGGATATGTACCATTTGATTTGTATGTCGGTTATGCTGATTATGTGACTGGCAATTACCAGGTGAATTATGCATCTCTCCAAGATAATATTGGTGAAAATAATGATGGTGATGACCATCAATCTTTACATGCTGCTGATGTATTTGATGTTGAAATACCAAATACAGAGGGATTACTAAGTGTTGCTATTTGTGCAAGTGAAAGCGTTCAATATGATGAAAATCAGAATTGTTTGGTGCGAACAATAGTTGATCCTCTTTTAAACATTGATGATGTCAATTGTGTTGAGGATGAAGTAAATGTTTTTTCAAATTTCACTTCAGATTTTGCTTCTTGTAATCATGTTGATAATATTTCTTTTTTGAAAGATATGCACAATGTTAATTCAGAAAATTGTAATGGTACACATGATTGCGATGAAGATATAGCACACATGGATGGACAAAAGTTTATGGAATCTCACATGGAACAGCAAAGTGCAATGCAAGTCCAGAAGATTGCAGAACTTAAGAAAGCTCTTGAAGTTGTGGATAAGAAAGTTCAAATGTTGGAGAGCCTTCGAGCTGTTGATGAAGACCTTCTGAAATATAGTGAAGAGGATTCTTCGGAAAAGGACTGTGAATTGAATGTTTGTATACTTGATGAACATGTTGATCTAACAGATGGTTTTATGATAGAAAGATTTAGTGAACATGCTAAAAACTCATCAGATGAAGTAAATTGCAGTGATGTTCATGTTCATTCTTTGGCTGATGACGAGTGTTCAATTGGTGAAGAAGATCAGTTGTGGCAAGACAAGTTTGATTATCTTGATTTTCAGAATGATGGTCATAGAATAAAATCTCATGAATATGAAACATGGAACACTGAGGATTGTTCCAGCCAAGTTTCATTTTCTTCTTTGTCTGATGAAGATGATTATGAGGATCGAATGGATGGTGTCTTTAGCAATTTTACTAATGCTTTATTCAATGCTGATATAGATACAGACCAATCACTTCAGTTTCATAATGTTCATAAAGGGATTGTCCATTTTGTTTCTAACCCTTTGTATGAAGAAATAACTGATCAGCCAAATGTTGTGGATGATGAACCAATCCATAATACTGATGGAATTCCGAACAGCAATAGCATGGGTTGTAAAAAATTATTTCATGATGAAAGTAAGAGGCATGGATTATGTGATGACCATTTAAAACCACAAATGAAAGTGTTTCAGGTGGATGTGAGCCTGAAAGAGAAAGAGTTAGCTGAGGATTTGCTTCAGCCGGAGGTATGCATTCTTTTCCATGAATGGGATGTTGAGAATGCAGAGGTTTTCAGTTTGATAAGCAAGGATAGTATGAGGTGTGATCAGCATAGTGAAGTATCACATTTGGATGGTAATGTTCATGTTCCTTGTTTGCATCAGTTGGTTAGTAGTGTCCCTCACTCTATTGATTTAAATGATAATAAGGTATGTGCTGATAGGAACTACAATGTTGAAAATGAGTGTTTTATTTTTCAAGTTCAGCATGATGATGTCCTTGCAAATGATATAGTTGAGTGGGACAATGAAAGGTATGTCAGCTTGTGGGAATGCCTCTATGGTGATTTGTCTCATGATTTTACTTGTGTTGAAATAGTGTGTGATCACAAAGTTCAAAATCAAACCAAAGGTATGCACACTAGTTGTTTCAGTAATGAGACAAAAGAGGTTGATTATAATGATCATGCTCAGTTGTTACTAGAAGGTGCCTTTGTTTTGATCAATATGTCAAGTGATGAAAATCAGATTTTTGACAGAGGTAAATGTTTGTAAGTGGAGCAGTTATAATCAGTTGTGAGTTGTTTGTATATTTTGTATAGTTGCTTTGCTTCAGTTGTGTGGTTTTCAATAAAGTGCCCTGCTGTTTGGGTAGAATAAGGAAGCCCTGTTTTGGAAGAGAAGGAATGAGAAGAGAAAAGTGATCCGTTTTCGGGTGGTCTGCTTAACCAAAGATATCTGGATTCTTGTGTTGATCTTGCAATCAACCATCCCCAGTCAGAGCCACTGTTGGGAGTATTTAAAATTGAGTCAAATTTTGTAGGCCTATTTCAAAAATTTGCTCTGCATACCTAAATAAGTCAGTTTGAATGGCCTAGTTAGCAAGGGGGTAAAATGGAGCCAGTTGATTTTCAGAGGGTAAGGCTCGGGATTCATGTCCCACACCTTTCATTTGGCCTATTCAGTGATGTGCAACTTTCAGAATTCATTTTGGATAAGTTTATGAGGTACCCATTTTGAGGGGTGAGCTGGAAGCACATTTTAGGCACAAATGCAGATTTTATGGAGTAGCCTTCTTTGAGCGATTGCATCTTTTTCCCTATTGATCGTCATGGAGAAATTCAAAATGGATTCAATTGTATGCATAAAAGTGAGTTACCCTGCAAAATTTCAAGTCTTGACGAATCCGTTTGCTCCGTTTTCATAGCCAAATCCGTTTGTAGTTTGTGATGTTTGCACAAGTGTAAAAATGTTCTGGTGAGCGCCATGTCAGAATGTTTGTTCCGAGCTAATGTTGGTATAAATGGTGAGCTACATTTCAAATTTCAATCTTTTATCAATCCGTTTGATCGGTTTTCAAAAGGACTCATTTCGCCATCAAATTCAGTTATCCGCACTTCCAGTGTTAGATCAATTAATGTAGCCATTTTGGTGAGCGTGCCGTTTGCATCCTGTCAGTCGGGTGATCAAACTGAGAATTCAAAGATTTAATATGTACTTAAAGGTACCTATGTTCCAAATTTGAGAGCCTACGGAGGTCGTTTGATATTTTTAAGAAAGGCATCATGTGTTGCCAGAACATTGACTTCATCAGGACCGCAGTGTCGACAAAGCTAGTTGGCCATTTTCGGAAATTAATATCTCTTCGCTCGGGACTCATCTTGAGAAACCGTTTGGTAGATATCATCCTTGTATATCAAAGTACATGCCTGTCAGACGGCGAGCTCCAGAAAGGTGTTTTGACCACATTGAAAATTACGTCTTCGCGATTAAATGCGAAAATTGTGGCGTAATTGCCTGAAGGTTGTAAAATGCGGATTAATAATCCGAAAACGATGCCGATCATTCCCAGAGGTATTTTTGAGGTCCGTGAAGCATTCCAGAGGCCAGCAACTTGGAAACAAAATTTTTTTTTAGTCGGACCCACTTTGGGGCCCGACCTAGATCATGCCTGTGCCTTATTATTTTATTGGCGACTTTGTTTATTGAGGAATTTTAGAATATTTAAATGTGGATTGTGATTCAATTGGCATGTGAGTGCAAAGAAAGTTGAGTGTTTTAAGAAGGTTCCAAGTGTATGCATTTGGCATGAAGCCAAATTTCCTTGGCATGGCATGGTCTTCCCTCTTTATATGGCATTACACCAAATTTTAACTCTCTAAGCAAGCTGTTCAAAGCATGGCAACATTCAAAATGCACATTCCCAAGTCGAAATGTCAGCGTGTGTGGTGTTTGGTGAGCAAGTTTTTCAAGAAACTCTTTGCTATTGTAAATGTCAAACATCCTCCCTTCACGTGGAATGGAATTTAAGGCTGTAGAAGCCTCCAAGCCAAGTGCAAACAATAGTCAAAGCCCCCACGTGTTGCAGCAAGAAGACTGTTAGAAGCTTCAGCAACCATAGTGAAATCTCTTCCTCATGCGTGGAATGAAGTGGAATGTGGGAAGTGATTAAAGTTTTTAGCAAACTCAAATAGCCATCTTCCCCCTTGCATGGATTTTCGGAGAGTAGCATTTGACCAAAGTAAAGGCAACAACAGAAATTTGTAACCCAGACTCCATCGTTTTTGCCAGTCTTCCCTGTGTAAAGAATTTTTGGAGGCCACATGAAACTTGCAGCAAGTGCAAATTGAAATTAGCTTCACGTGGCATGGTGGTAGGAGGCAGCATATAAAATTCAGACAAAATGCATCTAACAGCAGTGTTGAAAATTAACTTAATGTTTGGCTTGGCACATGGCTGATAAAAAAGGGGTTTAAATTGAAGTTTCAGCAAATGCAACAGCAGTGCATCCTCTCCTTTGTGTGGATGTAAATGGGCAAGAGGGAAGTTTGCTGAAACTTTCTTGGCAAATACAATAGTAAATGCCTCCCAGTTCACCCTGTGTAACATGACATGGGAAAAGGCATATAAAACTTTCAGCCAAATGCATTTACCAGCAGCAAAAACTTGAAGAAAATGCACTTGGCTGTTGTAAAGCCCACTCCCCACCATTCTTTGCTAGCATCCTCTCTGTGGCGGTGTAAAGAGGCGTCATAAACTTCCAAGCAATGCAAACGAATCTGGAAAATGCCATTAAAAACGCAGGAAAAGCTTCAAAAGGGCATTCCCAGGCAAAACGTTTTGTCCCACATTGGCTGGGCAAGAGCATTTTTAAATGTTTAAATGTAAATCCGCACAGTAGTATAATGTCTAAGCCTTAAAGGCTTTTGACACAAGATGCCCATGGGTGCCCAAGGCGGGCCCATGGGCGAGCACGCTTCTCGAGGCGAAGGAAGAATTGACTGGACGAAGACAAAGTGGACCCCACGCATGCACGCTTCCCGAGGCAAAAAGGCAAAATTTTGCAAACGAAGGCCGAGTTAAAGAGCGAGCAAGTTCGAGAGAGATCGACGGCTCGCGCTATTTCGCAAAGGGAAGATGCACGCGAGTTAAACCAGCGAAATAGCGAAAGTGAACGAGATCCATCCACGTGGCACGTAGGTGGCGGGTACAGTTGGCGGTCCAGCAGGCGGGTCCCGGTGAGGTGGCACACGGTTGGCGCACACGTGGCGGCCAAGTGGCGGTGACGAAACAGATGACGTGGCGATGATGAGGTGTCATCCCAAGTGGCGTCCAGTCAACCCCATCGACCAATCAGATCCTGCCACGTGGCAAGGCGTCGGAGCACAAATGGAGGCAAAAAATCAAATTTAAAATGATTAAGTAATATAGTTCAGACTATATTAAATCTCGAAATATTTAAATGACTGAGCACAAATGAGAATTAATTCACCCAGGGTCTAAATTTTGGCCAAAATATAAAGTATTATATATCGCCGGAAAGCTCTCGGAGTGAGGAATATGATTATGAGGTTAATTTTGACAAATGTGGGATATTTTAGAAGCAGTTTCCACGGGAACATAATTCAGTTAGAGAGGAGACACTTGGCTATTCAGTTGCAGATTTGATTTTCTTCTCTCCTCTTTTTATTCCGAATTCTTCTCAGTTGTAAGGGTTCCAGAATTCTGTGAGAATGGCTCCAGTTTTCATGGCTTCCAATTTTGAGTATTCTTGAAGATTGTACAGGGCAGGGCTTTTCCTTTAGTAATGGAGTTCAATTCTTCGTATAGGTGTTCTTAGTTGCAGGTTCTTGTGTATGTAAGGCATACATAAATTCACACAGAATTGTCTCTAGATTTGTATTTCCATTTTATCAAATCAGATCCTCAAGGAGGATGAAATTTGTTATCTCAAGGAGATAGTTATGATTGTTTGCAGGGATTCTTCAAGGAAGGATTTAAATTCTGTAATAAATCATAAAAAAATGGAATATAGTTTCAAGATCTGATGATTTTGTGAATGATCTTAGTAATGCATTTATGCAAGGCATTAATGCATGAATATTTAATAATGAAGATGGATTTGCAATCGAAGCTTTCATTTATAGTTTGATGTATGACTCTGTTGCCCTTGGATAAGGCACTGATCTTGCAATTAAAGGGGTTCTCAAACCAATTTAAAATCTAATCAGAATACCTTTAGTATGTTATGTTTTGAAATGTTTCATCTATCTCATGCTCAAGCATAGTTGAGTTTCATGTGTAGATCTAGCCCATCTGCAATAAACTACTTGTTTTGGAGCCCTAGTGAGATCTATCTGTTTATGTTGATGCTGTCATAGGTGTGTAATAGGTTTAATTCTAAGCATCAAAGGTATACCCGCCTAGGTTTTGCAGAGCCTGAAGAGTAGAAGGATTCATATCCTTGTCATGTTGTCCAAGCCCTGAAGATTCTTCATAGATTGAATTGGCTACTTCATAGATCAATTGCAGGTGTTCTTGGGTTATCACTTTTGGTGAACAACAAAAATGGCGACTCTGCTGGGGAACAAATGGATATAAATGCTTGATTGATATGGTCAGAGGTTGAATG
This sequence comes from Cryptomeria japonica, assembly GCF_030272615.1. Lineage (NCBI taxonomy): Eukaryota > Viridiplantae > Streptophyta > Pinopsida > Cupressales > Cupressaceae > Cryptomeria > Cryptomeria japonica. The sequence goes on from NC_081405.1 coordinate 375,775,020, forward strand.
TGTCCCTAGTCCTGTCAATTTCATATCCAGCCAGTCTGTCCATGGTGTATGCACAGAGTGTAAAGTGGTTTTATGATGAAGAAAATGCTCCTTGTTCTGGATCTGCAGAGTGATATGTGTTACATGTCATATTTTATGAAGGAGTAACAATGAATGCATGGTTGAAAGTTGTGAGAAGTTCTTTAGCCTGTATGTGAATTTTGCCCAATTCCTTATTTGGGTGGCGACTCTGTGGTTCATACCAGTGTTAAATAGCCTGGAAGAGTGTTGATTGCAGCGAGATCGAAGGAGTAACAAAGAATTGTATAAGTGTTGAGTGGCGTTCTGCTGTTCAAACTATCCTCTATGCAAGAGGTGGCGACTCTGTGAATAAAGACCGTGCTAAAGGTGAAGTAAATCTCCAGATCTACAACTCTTACAACTGCAAATCTCCAGGTATTTTCAGAGGATTTAAATGCAAGACATCTCTTCTGAAAGTTTGAATGTATAATGTAGTTTTCCCATTTAGTGAACAGCACTAGTCTAGAGGGAAAGAGAGAATCTAAAAATTGATTTGCATATCTATGCTACTTAAAGTATTCAGTGTATGTTATCCTCCGTAGTATGCAAATGTGGAAGAACTTTGTGTCAAGCAATGTTATGAATAGATCAGTATGAGGATATGTGCTTGAAGTTTTTGTCCAAGATTTTATAATCATTTGTGGGAGTAAGAAAAATGAATCGTGAAGTTTTTCAGTCTTGTATATTTCCACATAGAACCATGCCTGGTGAAGTGTCACAACCATATAATAGGAGAAGTTTCATCATGAACCATTATGCTGCTCTAAATTTCAGAGATATTCCGGGTTACCCAAATCCCATACCCACAGAAATCAGAAAGTATTTGCCCATATTCAGTGGGAAGAAATCAGAATTAGCATGTCAACATGTTAAAAGATTTTCAGATTTGATAGGAGAATTTTAAATTTGCCAAGAAGATGTATGCATGAAATTGTTTATTCAATCATTAAAAGAAGATGCAAGAGATTGGTTCTCTTTTTTGCCAGAGAATTCTATTACCTCATGGGAAGAATTGGTTTCAGATTTCATGGATCAATTCGATGAGAAGGTGAGTGATTCTGACTTGCTGAAAGAATTCACCTGTATACAAATCAGGGAAGATGAATTGGTACCAACATTCAATATCCGATTTTCACAAGCTTTGTCCAAAATTTCCAGAAAGTATAAACTTGATGATAAAGTATGTCTGGATGTTTACATGAGTGCATTTGATGAGAAGATGGGTTTCCTATTGAGAAACAAAGAACCCAAAACCTTGTATGAAGCCTTTAACACAGCTAGGGATATGGAAAATAACTTGAAGTTTGGAATCTCGAAGAGATTGGTGTCTGCTGTTGTTTCATACCAAAGCACCTTCAATGGTGAAATACCATGTGAGTCTCAGCAAATCATTCCGTGTCTAGGTGCATCAAGGTCTGCAGTTCCAAATGGCTTTTATGATGCATGTGTTTCAGATTTAAATGAGAGTCAAGAACCTTTGTTGTTAATGCCGGTTGTCTCTCGCAGTAGTGATGGAATGATTAGTGGGAAGCATTGTGAAAATGTTGATACAGAGACAGATATATACAAGGGATATGTACCATTTGATTTGTATGCCGGTTATGCTGATTATGTGACTGGCAATTACCAAGTGAATTATGCATCTCTTCAGGATAATATTGGTGAAAATAATGATGGTGATGACCATCAATCTTTACATGCTGCTGATGTATTTGATGTTGAAATACCAAATACAGAGGGATTACTAAGTGTTGCTATTTGTGCAAGTGAAAGTGTTCAATATGATGAAAATCAGAATTGTTTGGTGCGAACAATAGTTGATCCTCTTTTAAACATTGATGATGTCAATTGTGTTGAGGATGAAGTAAATGTTTTTTCAAATTTCACTTCAGATTTTGCTTCTTGTAATCATGTTGATAATATTTCTTTTTTGAAAGATATGCACAATGTTAATTCAGAAAATTGTAATGGTAGACATGATTGCGATGAAGATATAGCACACATGGATGGACAAAAGTTTATGGAATCTCACATGGAACAGCAAAGTGCAATGCAAGTCCAGAAGATTGCAGAACTTAAGAAAGCTCTTGAAGTTGTGGATAAGAAAGTTCAAATGTTGGAGAGCCTTCGAGCTGTTGATGAAGACCTTCTGAAATATAGTGAAGAGGATTCTTCGGAAAAGGACTGTGAATTGAATGTTTGTATACTTGATGAACATGTTGATCTAACAGATGGTTTTATGATAGAAAGATTTAGTGAACATGCTAAAAACTCATCAGATGAAGTAAATTGCAGTGATGTTCATGTTCATTCTTTGGCTGATGACGAGTGTTCAATTGGTGAAGAAGATCAGTTGTGGCAAGACAAGTTTGATTATCTTGATTTTCAGAATGATGGTCATAGAATAAAATCTCATGAATATGAAACATGGAACACTGAGGATTGTTCCAGCCAAGTTTCATTTTCTTCTTTGTCTGATGAAGATGATTATGAGGATCGAATGGATGGTGTCTTTAGCAATTTTACTAATGCTTTATTCAATGCTGATATAGATACAGACCAATCACTTCAGTTTCATAATGTTCATAAAGGGATTGTCTATTTTGTTTCTAACCCTTTGTATGAAGAAATAACTGATCAGCCAAATGTTGTGGATGATGAACCAATCCATAATACTGATGGAATTCCGAACAGCAATAGCATGGGTTGTAAAAAATTATTTCATGATGAAAGTAAGAGGCATGGATTATGTGATGACCATTTAAAACCACAAATGAAAGTGTTTCAGGTGGATGTGAGCCTGAAAGAGAAAGAGTTAGCTGAGGATTTGCTTCAGCCGGAGGTATGCATTCTTTTCCATGAATGGGATGTTGAGAATGCAGAGGTTTTCAGTTTGATAAGCAAGGATAGTATGAGGTGTGATCAGCATAGTGAAGTATCACATTTGGATGGTAATGTTCATGTTCCTTGTTTGCATCAGTTGGTTAGTAGTGTCCCTCACTCTATTGATTTAAATGATAATAAGGTATGTGCTGATAGGAACTACAATGTTGAAAATGAGTGTTTTATTTTTCAAGTTCAGCATGATGATGTCCTTGCAAATGATATAGTTGAGTGGGACAATGAAAGGTATGTCAGCTTGTGGGAATGCCTCTATGGTGATTTGTCTCATGATTTTACTTGTGTTGAAATAGTGTGTGATCACAAAGTTCAAAATCAAACCAAAGGTATGCACACTAGTTGTTTCAGTAATGAGACAAAAGAGGTTGATTATAATGATCATGCTCAGTTGTTACTAGAAGGTGCCTTTGTTTTGATCAATATGTCAAGTGATGAAAATCAGATTTTTGACAGAGGTAAATGTTTGTAAGTGGAGCAGTTATAATCAGTTGTGAGTTGTTTGTATATTTTGTATAGTTGCTTTGCTTCAGTTGTGTGGTTTTCAATAAAGTGCCCTGCTGTTTGGGTAGAATAAGGAAGCCCTGTTTTGGAAGAGAAGGAATGAGAAGAGAAGAATGATCCGTTTTCGGGTGGTCTGCTTAACCAAAGATATCTGGATTCTTGTGTTGATCTTGCAATCAACCATCCCCAGTCAGAGCCACTGTTGGGAGTATTTAAAATTGAGTCAAATTTTGTAGGCCTATTTCAAAAATTTGCTCTGCATACCTAAATAAGTCAGTTTGAATGGCCTAGTTAGCAAGGGGGTAAAATGGAGCCAGTTGATTTTCAGAGGGTAAGGCTCGGGATTCATGTCCCACACCTTTCATTTGGCCTATTCAGTGATGTGCAACTTTCAGAATTCATTTTGGATAAGTTTATGAGGTACCCATTTTGAGGGGTGAGCTGGAAGCACATTTTAGGCACAAATGCAGATTTTATGGAGTAGCCTTCTTTGAGCGATTGCATCTTTTTCCCTATTGATCGTCATGGAGAAATTCAAAATGGATTCAATTGTATGCATAAAAGTGAGTTACCCTGCAAAATTTCAAGTCTTGACGAATCCGTTTGCTCCGTTTTCATAGCCAAATCCGTTTGTAGTTTGTGATGTTTGCACAAGTGTAAAAATGTTCTGGTGAGCGCCATGTCAGAATGTTTGTTCCGAGCTAATGTTGGTATAAATGGTGAGCTACATTTCAAATTTCAAGCTTTTATCAATCCGTTTGATCGGTTTTCAAAAGGACTCATTTCGCCATCAAATTCAGTTATCCGCACTTCCAGTGTTAGATCAATTAATGTAGCCATTTTGGTGAGCGTGTCGTTTGCATCCTGTCAGTCGGGTGATCAAACTGAGAATTCAAAGATTTAATATGTACTTAAAGGTACCTATGTTCCAAATTTGAGAGCCTACGGAGGTCGTTTGATATTTTTAAGAAAGGCATCATGTGTTGCCAGAACATTGACTTCATCAGGACCGCAGTGTCGACAAAGCCAGTTGGCCATTTTCGGAAATTAATATCTCTTCGCTCGGGACTCATCTTGAGAAACCGTTTGGTAGATATCATCCTTGTATATCAAAGTACATGCCTGTCAGACGGCGAGCTCCAGAAAGGTGTTTTGACCACATTGAAAATTACGTCTTCGCGATTAAATGCGAAAATTGTGGCGTAATTGCCTGAAGGTTGTAAAATGCGGATTAATAATCCGAAAACGATGCCGATCATTCCCAGAGGTATTTTTGAGGTCCGTGAAGCATTCCAGAGGCCAGCAACTTGGAAACAAAATTTTTTTTTAGTCGGACCCACTTTGGGGCCCGACCTAGATCATGCCTGTGCCTTATTATTTTATTGGCGACTTTGTTTATTGAGGAATTTTAGAATATTTAAATGTGGATTGTGATTCAATTGGCATGTGAGTGCAAAGAAAGTTGAGTGTTTTAAGAAGGTTCCAAGTGTATGCATTTGGCATGAAGCCAAATTTCCTTGGCATGGCATGGTCTTCCCTCTTTATATGGCATTACACCAAATTTTAACTCTCTAAGCAAGCTGTTCAAAGCATGGCAACATTCAAAATGCACATTCCCAAGTCGAAATGTCAGCGTGTGTGGTGTTTGGTGAGCAAGTTTTTCAAGAAACTCTTTGCTATTGTAAATGTCAAACATCCGCCCTTCACGTGGAATGGAATTTAAGGCTGTAGAAGCCTCCAAGCCAAGTGCAAACAATAGTCAAAGCCCCCACGTGTTGCAGCAAGAAGACTGTTAGAAGCTTCAGCAACCATAGTGAAATCTCTTCCTCATGCGTGGAATGAAGTGGAATGTGGGAAGTGATTAAAGTTTTTAGCAAACTCAAATAGCCATCTTCCCCCTTGCATGGATTTTCGGAGAGTAGCATTTGACCAAAGTAAAGGCAACAACAGAAATTTGTAACCCAGACTCCATCGTTTTTGCCAGTCTTCCCTGTGTAAAGAATTTTTGGAGGCCACATGAAACTTGCAGCAAGTGCAAATTGAAATTAGCTTCACGTGGCATGGTGGTAGGAGGCAGCATATAAAATTCAGACAAAATGCATCTAACAGCAGTGTTGAAAATTAACTTAATGTTTGGCTTGGCACATGGCTGATAAAAAAGGGGTTTAAATTGAAGTTTCAGCAAATGCAACAGCAGTGCATCCTCTCCTTTGTGTGGATGTAAATGGGCAAGAGGGAAGTTTGCTGAAACTTTCTTGGCAAATACAATAGTAAATGCCTCCCAGTTCACCCTGTGTAACATGACATGGGAAAAGGCATATAAAACTTTCAGCCAAATGCATTTACCAGCAGCAAAAACTTGAAGAAAATGCACTTGGCTGTTGTAAAGCCCACTCCCCACCATTCTTTGCTAGCATCCTCTCTGTGGCGGTGTAAAGAGGCGTCATAAACTTCCAAGCAATGCAAACGAATCTGGAAAATGCCATTAAAAACGCAGGAAAAGCTTCAAAAGGGCATTCCCAGGCAAAACGTTTTGTCCCACATTGGCTGGGCAAGAGCATTTTTAAATGTTTAAATGTAAATCCGCACAGTAGTATAATGTCTAAGCCTTAAAGGCTTTTGACACAAGATGCCCATGGGTGCCCAAGGCGGGCCCATGGGCGAGCACGCTTCTCGAGGCGAAGGAAGAATTGACTGGACGAAGACAAAGTGGACCCCACGCATGCACGCTTCCCGAGGCAAAAAGGCAAAATTTTGCAAACGAAGGCCGAGTTAAAGAGCGAGCAAGTTCGAGAGAGATCGACGGCTCGCGCTATTTCGCAAAGGGAAGATGCACGCGAGTTAAACCAGCGAAATAGCGAAAGTGAACGAGATCCATCCACGTGGCACGTAGGTGGCGGGTACAGTTGGCGGTCCAGCAGGCGGGTCCCGGTGAGGTGGCACACGGTTGGCGCACACGTGGCGGCCAAGTGGCGGTGACGAAACAGATGACGTGGCGATGATGAGGTGTCATCCCAAGTGGCGTCCAGTCAACCCCATCGACCAATCAGATCCTGCCACGTGGCAAGGCGTCGGAGCACAAATGGAGGCAAAAAATCAAATTTAAAATGATTAAGTAATATAGTTCAGACTATATTAAATCTCGAAATATTTAAATGACTGAGCACAAATGAGAATTAATTCACCCAGGGTCTAAATTTTGGCCAAAATATAAAGTATTATATATCGCCGGAAAGCTCTCGGAGTGAGGAATATGATTATGAGGTTAATTTTGACAAATGTGGGATATTTTAGAAGCAGTTTCCACGGGAACATAATTCAGTTAGAGAGGAGACACTTGGCTATTCAGTTGCAGATTTGATTTTCTTCTCTCCTCTTTTTATTCCGAATTCTTCTCAGTTGTAAGGGTTCCAGAATTCTGTGAGAATGGCTCCAGTTTTCATGGCTTCCAATTTTGAGTATTCTTGAAGATTGTACAGGGCAGGGCTTTTCCTTTAGTAATGGAGTTCAATTCTTCGTATAGGTGTTCTTAGTTGCAGGTTCTTGTGTATGTAAGGCATACATAAATTCACACAGAATTGTCTCTAGATTTGTATTTCCATTTTATCAAATCAGATCCTCAAGGAGGATGAAATTTGTTATCTCAAGGAGATAGTTATGATTGTTTGCAGGGATTCTTCAAGGAAGGATTTAAATTCTGTAATAAATCATAAAAAAATGGAATATAGTTTCAAGATCTGATGATTTTGTGAATGATCTTAGTAATGCATTTATGCAAGGCATTAATGCATGAATATTTAATAATGAAGATGGATTTGCAATCGAAGCTTTCATTTATAGTTTGATGTATGACTCTGTTGCCCTTGGATAAGGCACTGATCTTGCAATTAAAGGGGTTCTCAAACCAATTTAAAATCTAATCAGAATACCTTTAGTATGTTATGTTTTGAAATGTTTCATCTATCTCATGCTCAAGCATAGTTGAGTTTCATGTGTAGATCTAGCCCATCTGCAATAAACTACTTGTTTTGGAGCCCTAGTGAGATCTATCTGTTTATGTTGATGCTGTCATAGGTGTGTAATAGGTTTAATTCTAAGCATCAAAGGTATACCCGCCTAGGTTTTGCAGAGCCTGAAGAGTAGAAGGATTCATATCCTTGTCATGTTGTCCAAGCCCTGAAGATTCTTCATAGATTGAATTGGCTACTTCATAGATCAATTGCAGGTGTTCTTGGGTTATCACTTTTGGTGAACAACAATATGATTGTTGAAGAAAGATGTGCATTTAAAGAGGAGTGATGAATGCCAAAAGGCCTTTGATTGTATCAAATAATATCTAGCTATTCCTTCTATTGTCATGTTGGTTGTATAGGATAGAACCTTTCACTTGTATATATTCACCTCACCTCAAGCTCGTGTAGCCTTATTGGCTCAGTATGATGATGATGGTATGGAAAGAGTAGTTTATTATATCAATTGTGTTCTTGTAGATTATGAAACTCGATACTCTACTATGGAAAAATAATGTTTGGATCTTATTTTCATAACACAAAAGCTAAGACACTACCTCCTTCATGCAAAGGCATAGGTGATAGTTAATAATGATCTTCTTAAACATCTCTTTTCTAAATTTGATCTTTTTGGAAGATTAACAAAATGGGTAATTTTGTTCTCTAAGTTTGATCTCAAATTTGTAATTCAAAAATCAATTAAAGGTCAAGCTATCACCTATCAACTGGCTGAAGCTCCTTCACCTAAATCATTTCCCACTCTAGATCTATTCCATGATGAAAACCTTTTCATAATTGGCCATGAACCTATATGGGATATGTATTTCGATGGATCAAGGTGTCAGACTAGTTTTGGAGTAGGTATAATGTTGATCTCACCTAAAGGTAAACTAGTTCCCCTAACCTTTTGATTAGAGTTCCATTGTACTTATAATGTTGTTGAATACAAAGCCCTTATTGTTGGCTTGCATGTCACGAATGCCACAAATGTTACACATATCCATATTAATGGATATTCTAAACTTATTGTCAATCAAATCATAGGAGCATATTGAGCTACGTAGTCTAATTTATCTTAGTATAGAGATCTTGGTCTAGCCCTTCTTAAACATTTCTTCTCTTATACCATAGATAATATACCTAGGAGAGAAAATCATCACGCAGATGCAATGGCGAGAATGATCTCTCTTGTATGCCCTGATTATGGTATGGATGAATATCACTTTGTGGTACAAGTCCTTCATTCTCCAACAGTTTTTGATCAAATTTAACTTGATAGTCTTATATGTGCTCACATAGACTCAGGTGAATGGTTTTCTCACATCTCATCTTTATGTTGGTCTCCCTCTGAGCTGCTACCTACCCTATGAAGGCATCCAACTCTCTCAACAAATCTTTCACTTGGGGGTGGTCAAGATAAATAGTGGGCCCACTTTGAGAAACTTCCACCTACCTCTGGAGATCCTGGACCTTGCTCTATAGTGCCTCGAGTGCCCTCTTGGTACTCTCATCCCACATCACAACAAGGTCTCTCTCTTAAAGAATAGTGTGGAACTCGGTCATGGCCTAGTTTCTCTGCCTTGTCATGGTGCTAAGTTGAGAGCTTCTTGATGCATCACCTCAACCTAAGCCTCCTTGTATGTTGTTCGAATGAGTGTTATAGGCTCAAATAGTTGAACATGTCTCTTAGCTGATTGGTGTGGTTGGTAGGCATCGAGGAGTTCACCTCATAGTTGGATGTTTGGAATGATGTTTGCCAGTACCTAATAATGGAAGCTCAACCACTGCATGGCTCCCTCTATAATCACAAATGAGATCAATAGCAGTATTGTTATGCCTTCAATACTTTCCCCCTCCATTTAGTGCCTTGAAATGTGGGTCCCCCCTTGCTTGTCTTGTTTCCTTATTGTTTTCCTTTCCTTTTTGTGTTCTTTGTTTTCTCTCTTTGAAGTTTTGGGATTTCAGAAGCCCAGAGTCCTTTTTCTTTCCTTTTTCTTCTACTTCGAAATCCCGGGTTCCCAGGATCCCGAAGTGTGCTTTGTCCCTTTTCCTTTGTGTGGCTTCGGAGTTCCGGGTTTCTGGAACCCCGAAGTCTTCATTTTTTTCCTCTTGGGAACTTTGGGATTCCAGAATCCCAAAATCCCAAAGTGTCCCTTTATTGGTTTGTACTTCGAAACTCCAGAACCCCAGAGCCCCAGAGTCCTCTTTGGCTTGTTTTCCAAACTCTAGAACTCCAAAATCCCTGGAGTCCCAAAGTTTGTCGTTGTTGGTTTGTCTAGGCCCCGGGATTCTTGAATTCTAGAATCCTAGGTTCGCCTTGTTTCATTTATTTTTTCCTTCGGAGTTTCAGAACTTGGGAGTTCTGAGCTTACTTGTTTAGCGGCCCAAAAACTCTAGGATCTTAGAATCCTAGAGCATGCCTCAGTTCCCACGATTCACATGGGAGTATAAATATCCCTCTTGGGGTTATTTGAGCTCATTTGCGCGCTTTGGTTTATCGAGATCTTCTCTCCTCTCATCAATTCAATCTATCCATGATGCACTTTGTGCCCCTTATTTCTCTCTCATCCAGGTAGGCTTCCTCATTCGTGCCTCATGTTTTTTGTTTCCTTGCCTTTTCTCTATGGTTGTGTTTCGTTTTGCATTTTTTAGCTTTTTCTTAGGGTTCCTTTTTTGTGTTTCAACAAGTCAAATTTTTTACAATTAGGGTTTTTTTAGATTTTATAGCATTCTCGAGATCCCAGTCTTTTGGTCTAACCCATACTCCAGAACCCCAAATTCCTAGGATTTCAGAGTCCCCTTAAGGATTGCCTTCTTTTCTCTTTGGAACTCCATAATCCTGGGATTCCAGAGGGTAAGCTTATGCTCCATGTTCGCCCAACTTTGGAACCCCAGGTTTCCAGAGTCTCAAAGTAAGTTTCTGAGTGCATTTCCCATACTTTGGAATCCTAGGTTTTCAGGATCCCAAAGTTCCTTGTAGCCTATCCATCCCAAGCCTTCAGAATCTTGGAATCCCAAGATTTTGAAGTCATCCCATAAGCCTCTTTCCCTCTGATTTAGGATCTTAGGATCCTGAAGCATCGAGTTTATTGCCAATCTCACCCTGAAGCCCTAGGATTATGGAACTTTGAGGTGAGTTCTTTGTTCAGTTTCCAAGCTTCAGGACCCCAGATCTCTGGGATCCCGAAATCATGCTTAAGGGTTTCTTTTGACCTTGGAATCCTGGAACCCCGGGATTCTGGAGTCCATTGTTTTTATTTAAATATCCTAAGGAACTAATTATGTATATTCTTTTATATAGTTTGAATAATTCTTATGGTAACATTGGCCACCCCAAGGAAGAATACCAGAAGTTAAGTCAGGCTTGAAAATAACCCAGTCACAATTAAGTACTAGTACCAAGGCCAAACATTGGTCTCCAAGTTTTAAAATAAGATGTAGTGGGTTACTGACACAAAAATAGGGCATATTGAGATAAATGCAATTAAGAAGGAAATGACTCAACCAGATCTCAAAGCAACATACATGAGAATTAAGTGATTTGTACTTGTGGATGCCACAGTCTTTCCTCAAGTGATATAGTCTCCAGAACTAATACTCGCAATAGATCAATGTTATGAAAAGGATACCAAGAGATGCATGGACACCAAATGAAATGTAGTGGTTGATCTCTTGCCCGACATGCTAGCTGTGACCTTTAGTATTCCATAATATGAGGTGGTCCTCTAGATAACTGAAGATGAAGCAGTCCAAATTTTCAATAAAAATGTTGCGGACAACAAGCGCCATATAAATGAGGTGTGGCTTGAAGAACCAAGAAAATCAGGATTAAAGACTACATACAACATTCTACGGGATGACTTTAGAGATGCACCGATGGACCTGATTATCATGCTTAGCCAAACCTTTGGCAAATAAGACTATAGGCATTACCATTTATGGATGTTCCACTACATTCACATTATTCTTATAGGGAAATAATACTTTGACTACTGACAAATCATGTCCGATAATATTCATCAGCAAATGTGTAATGTATTGGAGACAAAGAAGTTATTTATGACCTCTTATATAATCTAGGTAGTGGATAGGAGTGACATCTACCTTGGGTTGAACACTAGTGCCAGACTTGGAGAAGCACCCAGGGAATGAAGAGCATGGGAATATTATACTTAGCTGCCCATTCAACAAGCCAAGTTTCATTTCAAAAAGATTAATGAGGCTTTCATATATGCACTCATATGCAGATTAATAGGTGATGTTGGGTATCAGATCTCTCAAGAAGCCATGGAAATAATACAAGAATGGGGAACATGGTTCATCTAGAACCAATGTTCCATCTATATCTGATTAAGCGGATTCACAGGAAAACCCATCCTTCTTCCTTGATACTACAACAATCAAATCATCATTCTTGAATATGCAAGGCAGGTTGTGGGACAACATTCTCTCATGACCCTTAAGCATAGGACTAAGGTCACCTTTCTAATTTCTCTTGAGTGCTATAAGTTCCATAATATACAAACAACCAAGATAGCTATCCACGAGTTGCGGGATCTCAGCCTTAAGGAGTTTGACTACGCTCGACATAGGTAATGATCCATTTGGAAAACTTAAAGCAATGATGTTGGTATCTTATGAAGCCCATATACCAGCATTGGAATATTTTTGGGCAGGTATGCAAATAGATTAGAAGCCAGAAAAAGGGGATTCTAAAGGTTAACAGTTCCCCAAGTCAAGGAATTCAAGATAGAAACAAATATTCCCAATGACTCAGAGATGACGGGGTGATCCTTGACTCAACCTATGATGAAACCATGGTGAACCAAAGACCTCTCTCCCTAATCAAATGGTTAGAATTGGAGAAGGTAGATATTGAAATTGTCACATAAAAGGTGATCCAAAGAACGAGGCAGTGGGTGAGTCTCAGGCTTCGTCCTAGTGGGTCTAAAGACAAGAAGAAAGGGAAGGTTGTAGGTAATCCTCAATCAAAAGCCACCAAGGAATATGTAAGAAGGACAAGGTTTGAGTCTAGAAAGAACAGTCCAATATATAAATAGGTAATGTCTCTGTCAAATATCACATGACCCAATAGTTTTCCTTTTGAGACTCCGAACATGCACTTCTTGGGATTAAGAGATATCACATACTTTCGACACCTTTCAAACATCTTGTGCAAGTGATTGGGATGGTCTTCATGCCTTTTGGAAAACACAGAGAGGTTGTCCATGTATATGATAATGCACTTCCCAAACAACTCTTTGAATGTTGTATCCATCACTCTTTGAAAGGTTACACCGACATTTATCAAACTGAATGGCATGTGTCGATACACAAAGGTTCCCCGCTTGGTGGTGAATGACGTTTTCAGTTGGTCTTCATAGTTTACTAGCACCTAGTTATATAGCCTGAGTAGCCATCGAGAAATGACTTCATCTTTGATCCTTTGACAATCTAAAGTACTTCGTCGAGGGAGGGCAACAGGTAATTATCCTTTTCAGATGCCTTATTCAAGTTGCAAAAGTGTACACACAATCAGATTTCACCATTCTTCTTCCGGACACGCACCAAGTTTGCGACCCATGTCGAGTGCCTGAAAGGAAAGATAATCTTAGCAGTGAAGAGTTTCTACACTTTGAAAATGAGGGGTTTGATGAGAGGGTTGATCGGACGTTGTTTCTGCCTGAACAAATTTGCATTGGGTTTTAGAGGAATTGTGTGTGTGATGATGGGAGTGTCAAAGGTCTTCAAATCCTCATATCCCCAATCTATAACATCTATGTATTCTTGTTAAATCCTTATAATTTCCTCCCTCTCAACTTTAGTATAGGTTGTTGGTGTAGCTGGAAGCCCACACAGTAACCTCCCAAGTCACCACACAAGGTAAACTATTAAATTGTAGCATGCCATAATGGTTAAATTTCAACTTCCAAAAGAAGAAAAAGATTGTTATCCCCAATATAACCTTGCAAGAAGCAATTAGTCCCAAAGGAGAACTAAAAGGGCTAAAACTCTCCACCATCTTTCAAGGAGTGACTTAGGGGATGTGATAGCTAGTGTAGCCGCTCCGATTCAGGGTGAAAAAGGTGAACAACAAACATCCCCAAGGTACGAGGTTTCTAAAGTAAACCTTGGTAAGAAAACTAAATGGGGAGAGATGGCTTCCCTAGATGCCATCATCACCACAATAAAAACAATGATAGAGAAGGAGCATAGATCCAAAAGGGAGGTTAAGGCACAAATACAACAATATAAGCAACTGCTCATCGAAATGTCTATCATTGGATTCGAGGTCTTTTGACATCCTACCTTCCACTTCAACCCTCTCGCAATAAGAGGTAAAAGCATTGTATGAAATGAGGATAGTGGCAACTGCAGTCAAAACATGGACAAAAGATCAGTTGAACAAAGTGAGGATATTTTTATAAGATACTATGGAGATATATGAAGATGCCCACCTCCTCAAAAAGGCCTCATCCTCCGTTATACATAGTGGGATTTGTTGGAGCCCTAATTTTGGCAAAATTCAATCTTCCTTAAGATTCTCAAGTAGCCATTTTCCTAAAACTTATCATCGCCAAGATTCTTATATTTCATGAACCTAAGAGAGAACTATTTGCATTACTGACACTCAACTCTGTAAATCCATGATATTGGTTTGAGAAGAATGGTTTATTCATCTATCATATCAGGTTATTATTATTACAAGTTCATTAATGAAAGACATGAATAGCAAAGATGATATTGAAAAAAAATTGATATGTGGGGTAAATGGGCTTCCATAAAGGTAGAGCTCAGCATATAGCTTCATAGGTTCATTGAGATATTATTTTTAGAGAAGCCATTTTTTGGCAAGACATAGTATGTATTTCAGCAATAAAAACACCATTTCGAAGTAGCAAGCAACATCGACAAAGAGAATATAACTTCCAAAAAGTTGAGCTATACCGAAAAGGTTTCTTTATTGGTGTAATTTCCTTCAAGTCTCACTGAAAACATAAGCGTCAGTGTAACATAACTGTTCTACTAAGCTCGAGAATGTTTTACCGAAAGCATGTTCTACACCGAAAAGAAAGATGTCAGAGTAAGGAACCTAGGCTACACCGAAGTCGATTGTGGTATGGTCGTGGGGGTCCCACATGGTAGAGAATATATTTTTAGAAATTCATTATTCACCATACAGAAATCACCAATTTTTGGTATAGTAACCGAAGTCGGTCAAGCTAAAAAACATCTTCTCGAAATGAGATGTTATGCCAAAAACTTAGTGGGTCCCACAATGATAAAAGAACAACCTATGACATGATGGCGGGACTAGTCACCCATAGGTTCAATGAAATGATGAAATATGCAAATGATTATTGGAACACTTATGCAGGAACCTTTAGGGCATTGCAGGAACATGCTAGATTGACAAAAAGAGTGAAAGAAATAGTCAACAAAGTACAAGATCCTAAATCTTCCAAGTTGCCAAAGGATATCAGAAAGTTATGGTCAAAATATATGGAGTACAAAGAAGAACTAGAAGATGATATAATTCGACTAGATACACTGAACAATGATGATGGTACACCAATGCCCCAGGAACAATGGAAAGAGTTGCTGTCACAAGAACACCCACGAGCATTGGACGAGATTAATGATAAAGATCATATTCTTGACAGCATGAAGATTATCTTGAATAGGCTCTATAGGAAAGAATATGTTATGAGACATTTTGTCTCAAACATCACTACTTATAAAGAGCAGGAATATGTAGATCACTTAGGGGTTGTTAATTTGTTTCTCTTGGATCGTTAAAATACTTGTTTGGTTAGTTACACTATGTAACTACCTTATGTTTTATTTTTAAAAGACATGATGTTTCATATGTGCCTAATCCTTTCTTATAAAAGGAAGATCATTTATTTTATGCAAGGATACGATGAAAAATATATACTTTTATATCTCTGTGAGTAATACAGACTAGCCTACTTTTATTTCCTATACCATGATAAGGATTGTTGTGGATGCTTTTCAATTCGAGATTTTTATTTTGATGCTAAAAAATCAAAGGTTGTTTAAGTTTTTTTTGCATACTATGCTTGTTTCATTATTTCCAAACTAGTACATTGTTGTATGGAGAAAACAAGATAAGTTATATTCTTGGATCAATTACTATATAAGCCTCTTTCTAGGAGAGATCAAAATTGCATGTATGTAATTGTCATGGTGAAATTGAATCACTAAGTGTGGAAAGATTAATAGTGGATGATAATTTTAACTGTCTAACAAGGAGAATATAAGAAAGGAACTTCATAAGACTCTGAACCCAATAGGCAAAGAAGGTACTGGTCTAAACCATATAGCTATAATCTCATAATTTCAAATTTCACTTTCAGTTTCATAAAAGTAGAAAGTAGGAGTACAGGTTTTAGGTCATATCAGATATTCATGCCAATTTGAAACCAACCTTAGGACAATTTTGTAATTATAATATGCTTAGGTATCATAGGGTAACGATATTAGGTGATAAGGTATACCCACATTGGTTTAGAAGAACCAAAAGAAGCAAGGAATTGACAACCTTGAAGGTTCATTCCATTAGTTGGCCAAAATTGACTGCCTAGCTTGATCATAGAGTCTGGCATCCTCTTAGAGTTTAGCATCCTGCAATTTTGAGCTCCAACGGGAACCTCAATCTACCAAATTCTTAAAACAAGACAAAGTACTCAAGAAGATCAAGGGATTGGGTGAAGAGGTGATAAAGTTCCAGATTGAGTATGTGTTTTATCCACCATCTGCCTCAATAGACTACTACATGGGGAACTATCGTAGTTACAAGGAGACTAGACAACAAACAAAAGGTTGACTCCTAGTGTGCTCCTTGGTAACTACAATTTTGAAGAGGAGCTTGGATCACACCTGTCATGCATAGATACCACTACTAGGTAGGCACACTCACATGGAAGGTGGAGGCACATTTACATCTAAAGAAGACTCATTGTTCACATGCATGAAGTGTTAGTTGAGTTGAGTTCAAAAGCAACGACTTGCATGTCAACTGTGACTCCCACCATTTTGTAACTAGGTTGTAGGCATAGTTTATTTGTAGAGTATAGGAGGCATGGCACTATAAATAGTAATGACCCAGACCATTTTGAGGGTTCAAAAATTGAAGATTGGAGGCCCTAGTTAGGATTTTATTTATAGTATTTTCATTTCCAGCATTTTAAGTTTCAAAATTTGTTAAACTCTTCCGATATCAGTGCTCGCTAGTACCTATATTTTTATAAGTAATCAATGCAAGTTACTTTGTGGATCGCCTGTGCCATGATCTGTGTTAAATGAAGTTAGTGTTTCTGTGATCTAATATCTTCTCTCATCCTAGATAGCATGAATATTCTAAATATTATGGATTTCATTGTTACGGTATGTGAAGTTATTTAATCAATTCTATCTGTACATAATATTGTAGACCTTACATGTAGATGGAAATTTCACCTACTTCAATTTGATTTTTTATTTGATAATATCTGGTTATTTGAAGTATTTACTTTAATTTTAACAAGTATGCACGGTTATTTTTGTTTCTTCTTTACCCTTTTATATCTTTTACATTTTATTTCTAAATTATTCTCGTGAGTGTCTTTCGTAACCAACAAAACCACCTTTAATGAACAAGTCACGTGAACCTTGAGCTATCTTAGCATCGTTGTGACCAAACAAACAAGACCTTGGGGAGCGGGGATATTGTAGTCCTGAATCTTTTCACGAGAGGCTTCACTTCATGAAGCATGCATGCTAGGTGAGTATAAAAGGACCATCAACAGAAAGTGGTGCTAGAAGGAGGCCCTTCAACAAAAGATTGTGAGTCATTGCAGATCATTGCAACATGATATAACATGGTACTCCCAAGAGATGGCCTCATCCCATTCCTACAACCTGTTGACAATTCCAACTAATTACTCTAGAGTTCCTCTATGAGAGGCCAATCTCAATCTTCAAGACCTTGGATCAGTGGACCAACTGATAGAGTTATGACTATTGGTAAAGAATTAGTCACACTCTCTGCACTTTAGGCTCTGTTAAACCAAAGTGGGTATCCCTTACAGTAGCACCTTTGAATATTTCTAGGTTTATATGATTCTACAACAGATATGTTCTCAGATTACTATGTGATTCAATAAACTTTGAAACTTTTAAGATGTGGCTTTCATCCTTATACAATTTTGTTCACAATGAGAACTACTTGTCCTATATTCTTGAAAATGTTCTATATAGTTTGATAAAATATTCTCATTGTCATGGTTAACAACACAATATTATGATCAGTGCCTTGTCTATTGGGCTACATGTTAGATGAACTATTATTACAATATAGAATATGCATATTGTGCACTATCTTTTTCCTTGTATGATTGATACCTAATATCAGCCACAACATGAAATGAATTTTATAATTGCATCTAAATTCTTTCTCTCTACATAGAACCCCTTTGAATAAAATTAGCAAATTTAATCTTCTACTTTAGAAGAAGCTGAAAATTACCCAAACTCATCAGCACAGTGACGACATGTGAACATGTTATCCTTGATTTTATCATTAAGCAAAATCGAGGGTACCCTCTAAATGTTTTCTCATTTGTAGTTAAATTGCTTTATGCACACTTTACGAGACATCATCGTCATCATAAAATGGCTTTTTTCCCTTTTACACCAAGGAGTGTAATATAGGTGTAAATCAGGTTCATAAGTTTGATTTACACTAAGTATACCTTTTTGGTGTAAATCGGGTTTATAATCCGATTTACACCTCTTCATTCATTTGTTTCGCTCTCAAGGTGCAAATCAGGTTTATAAACCCGATTTGCACCTATTTATGCCACTCAGAGTTATTAATTACTCAATTGAGTAATTTTTTTAGGAGTCTCACTCCTTTATTTTTAAGCCTATAAACCTCTTTTTAATCTTCATTTTACTTAATTATGTTCTCTTGGAGCTAAAGAGGGAGATTTTACATGATTTTGAAACCCTGGTATGTATTATTTCTTCCTATTTTTTAGGGTTTTGAAAACCCTTTTTGTTTTTCCATGAATCATGTTGATTTTCCCTTTATGAAATTCTATGAATGAATAATGTCATTTGAGTTTTCATACCCGAATGGCATCATAGTTTAAATGTGTTTCGTCATGGTGAGAGGTGGTGGCCATCGGCCCTCCATGCACCACATTGGTGCATGGCGGGTCAGTGACCAACCACCTGCATATTTTTCCCTGCATTTTATTTTATATGTTACTCATGTTGTGTTGTTGGGAGGGGCTGTAGGCCCGCTACACACCACAATGTGGTGTGTGGTGGGTCTATTGGTGCCCAAAACCACAAATTGGAAAACCAAAAGACTTGTCAAATCCTTAAGTAGTCTAATCAACCTTGTCCAATGAACAGGGATGGTCAAAGACCAAATCCCTCTGCACTTTAGGCTCCACTGAACCTAGGTGGGTGTGCCTCTTCCTCTCAAGCATAAAAGAGGTTATTTATACTGGATTTAAGCCTTCTAGCAAGTTTACACAACTGGCAAATTATTGTTCTGCAACTATGCTTTATTATTTGCTTTAACTGAATGCTTTGAAAAGAAATGACTGCAAATGTATATTAAAAATGAGATTGCTTTCAGGACTTAAATAAAATCTGCATAGATCAGTTCATATAGGATTTGGGAAGAATGTTTCTCTATCAAGGACCTTGAATGCATACAGATCAAAACCTTAAAAGATCAATAACAGACCAGTGCCTCTATCCGGGAATATATATGACACTTTGTGGACAAAATATCTTATCAACTCAAGAGACAATTTCTCATCAACTATGAAGGTTTAGTATGTGTTACACAAACAATAAGAACTCAATCTTTCACTTAATGCAACAACATATGATTCACATCATAACAAGTCTATAAACAGATTTATCAAGAGGACAAAGAAAACTCATCAACACAAAAGTGTACACAATATTTGGAAAAGAGACAATGAACCTTGTATATTAATCTTCAGGAACTAATTGCATACATAAGTTGCACTTGTTAATACTTCATTACAGATTGCTTGCACAAAATGATACTTCTTCCTATAGACTTCTCTGATACAAAATGATATTCAATCCCTACAACATGTCATTCTTATGACTTCCCCCCAGCTTTTTACATAAAAAATGACTCCCTATAAGTATGTGAATCAAAAGGCATATATGAAAGGACACACCCTTTCATACACAAAAGGGAGTTACAAACAGTTTCCCTCCAAAGGACACACCCTTTGGTTTAATAAAAAATTACAAATGAGAACCCTTAAAAAATACTAAATGATGCTTTAATAATGTGCCTTCTAATCTTTGTCTCGATAAAATTCTTCAGCAAATATTCATCATCCTCTCATTATTTTCTTTTATTATTTTAAGGAATCGGTATTTCGGCCGTATTTCCTCCTTGTAGTCTGAGCTATACTTTTAACTTTAATTTTTCCTTGTGTTGTGCATCCATTCATGCCACGTATCTTCTTTTGATTGGCTTCGGGGTCTTTATCTTGCCACCTCAGTACAACCTAGACTCGCCCCCGAAATGAGGATTTTTGAATTGCTTCCTTAACAAGCCCCACCACTTAGTCACCATGTCACGATGAATATACATCGAGCACCTTCTGATCATGGTATAGTGGCCACCATTGGATCAATTCGTCTGACCATCTGATTGTCCTCATCTGCTCGACCTTTACCCCTTTTTGAGCGGCTCTCTCTTTTCTTTGTCTGTCTATGTCGCGTGTCACTTTTTGGTTTTCCTGCAGATCCACCTTGACTACCACTAGACCCGATCTGTCTTGCCATTTCATTCGCCTTTGGACCTGGGTTCTTCTTCTACATTCCACCATGTGGCACATCCTAATTCGCTTGCAAATCTACCAGGATGACTCTTCCTCTGCCACTTTGCAGTCGTTATGTCGTGGGTGATATAGGTTGTGCATCTCTATCTTACGACATAGCAATGATCATCAAATTCTCTGCGATCATCATCCGATCAATCAAACTTGCTCGATCTTTAGCTTCCACTTTTCTGCACGTGCTTAGTCACCAAGTCACGGGTTTAAACCAGCATGCATCTTTATCCTGCGACATAGCGACGACCGTCAGATCCTCCGTGATTACCGTCCGATCAGTCAAACTTTCTCGAGCTTTAGCCTCCATCCTTTCCAATCTGTTGTAAAACTTTGGCTTCCTCGGGATACATGCGCACGTGGGGTCCACTGGCTTCAGCCTTCTTCACACCAAAAAGCCTTTTGTCTTTCGACAATTATCATATGGGCCACTTTGGATTTAAAGGTAAAACAAGCTTATCCCACAAACAATGTGGGATAAAGGCTTTCCCTTTGCTAGTGCAACACACTTGAAAGTTTCCAAAGCCTTTTCCACTATTTTATGTGCAGGTTTGGGGGTCTTGGTGACGCCAGTTAATCTTTGGACAACTCCATTTTTTTCAGTATGCTCCTGCATATAAAACACCCGCAGTAAATGCTCAAATGATAAGAAAAGGGGCATCTATTATATAGCACAAAGTATTTTGTAAAAATATGTGCTAACAATGGCTCTTTTTGGGGATGCATGTTCTCTTTAAGGACATAGCAAGATCCTAGTTATCTCTAGAAAGAAGACCATAATACATATAAAACAAAAATAGGAAAAGGAACAAGAACCTATGCTAATAAGGTACAAGAAATACTCCCTGATACTTAAACGAAGAAATGTTTGAGATGTTGAGTATGGATTGAAAACTCCTACATTTCACCATTAGTATTCTTCAAGATTTATGCATTTTCTCTTCCTTTCTGTAGATTCTTGTCCGACTTTTAATTTGGTGGCCCCAGGCCCCCGAAAATGAACATCATTTCTTTCCTCTGTCAAAAACCTGATTCCCATCCTACAACAATATGCACCTTCTGATTGTATGATCATCCTCTTTACTAACCATATGAATTGATGTACTCATTTTCTCCACTTTTCTATAGTTGCATCCCATCATCATCATCAAATCACTATACTCGTATCCTTTATCACATTTGGTTTCTGGATATGTAATCCTATAAACATTTATCCAATGTTTATTTGAAAACCTCAATATTTCACCATGCCTCACTTCCTTGAAAAAATATTTCCAATCACTTTTACTATCATATGTGGATTGCACCCTAATGTAACTTTCATAAAAACTCTCAATGTCAAAAATCTGAATACTCCTTTCATTGTATAACACATTTTCTGAGTATGTAACATTCTTTGGAGGGAAAACAAAATTTAGTCTACTTGTTCCTTCTTGAAAAATATCTGGGCCTCCCAATGCAATATCCGCATTGGACTTAACACAACCCATGTTGCAATAATTCAAACTATTTATCCCTTTGAGATTATGTCCCATATTGTTCATTTTTACCACCTCCTTACTTTGGAAAGATGTTTCATTTTTCTTAACTGGTAAATTAGGGCATACATAGGAATATTTATCACATATGATTTTATGAAAATGAGAACCTGAACAAATATCACCTTCAAACATATTTTCTATTTCCCTATGATTTGGAAATATTTTACCCTTCTCACAAAGAGACTTTGGATACATATCTTTTTTGACAATGTTGTGCTGAGGTATCACATCTACCTTCTCATATATTATTTCCTTTTCTCTCATAGTCTCTAAAACATTACTTTGGGATATATCTTCTCCTATATCCTTTTCAAATAATGGACCCGAAAACACAGAAAATTTCGGTATACCTTCATGGGAATTTTCTTGAGAGTCATCATTCTCTTGAATAATGTCTTCATTCACTGAAGTGCCTTCTTGTACATAATTTTTTTCATGAAGATTATTATCCAACACGGTAAAAGAATTTAGGAAATCGGTTGTTATCACATCCTCTTCAAATGTTTTATCCTCCTGGAGTCCATCACATGTTTTATTTTCAGGAACAATATCTTCATAAATTCTATTTGTTGAAGTTTCTTCATGTCTGTATACTGAATGCAAATCCATTTTGCCTTCCTTCCTGGATATTCAATAATATATTACAGGAGGGACTAAAAATTGATTCACAAAAAATCATTTCCTCACATTCATGTGGAGTTTCATGATACTGAGGATTTAAAAAAAATTTAAAAGGATTTTCAAGGACACATTTCCTATTACACTCCTCACTGTGTAAGTATTCCCTCGATGTATTATTTTCTTGGGAATCATCATTTTCTTCTTCAAATAGACCCTGAATGTGCCCTAATCCATTAGTCTTCTTATTCTAAATTTTTTTTGGATCATTCTTCTGAACATATCTTTCATATTCTTTATCTAACAAATACAAAATTTCTTCTGGACCGAGGAATGTTTCCTCTTTATTTTTTATGTCTGTACCTACACATATGGATTCTTCCCTACTTAAATCCATAATTTCTTCTTTATCATCAGATTCTTCCTCTAACATGTTTTCATATAAAATCTCAAGTAGAAGCCTTACCTGAGGATCATGATAAATCCCCAACTCATGCATTTTTCTTGAAAATGGAGGCTTGATGTTTGAAGGTATATTTTTGTATATATTGAACATCCTCATAAATAATTGTGTTGTAGATTCATCTTCCTATTTTTCTATATCAAGAAATTCATCCAAAGGAGACATACAAACTTCTACTTCTATTATGTATTGTTGGTCCTCCTCTGGCTCATAGCTCATACTTCCCTCTTCACCTGCATCATAAAACACATCAAGGAACCATTGCTCCAACTCCCTCCATGATGAGATTCTATGTGTAGGGAGTGATTCATAAGCTTCTCTTGCATTGTCCTTCAAAGTCCTAACAAATAATTTCATCACATAGTCTTCTGCATAAACCTCATAATCTTTTACAAATGCATAAAATACATCCAAATGATTAATTGTTGATTCATCATATTCCCCATGGAATTTTGGTACAAGTTATGAAAGCTTAGGGAACAACTTGTTTGGAATACATTGAAAGCCCCTAAGATCCAATGGCCTGATGCCATCTGGAATGAAAGGCTTTCTTTGAAACATTTTCAAAAGGAAATTTTTCATCTCCCTCTAGGTCTCTTCCCCTAGTAGAGTCACCAATTGAAATAAAACTTCTTATTAGGTAGAGTTTCCACCTCCTAAGAGGAAATATTACCAACTTAACTGATCTTCTGGGATCTCTCCTCCAATAGAGTCTAAAACAAACTACCAAATATTCTGAAAACTTTGTGTGACAACTCCCCAATAGAGTTGACAATCTGTTGGTGCCCAAAACCACAAATTGGAAAACTAAAAGACTTTCCAAATCCTTAAGTAGTCTAATCGACCTTGTCCAATGAACAGGGATGGTCAAAGACCAAATTCCTCTGCACTTTAGGCTCCACTAAACCTAGGTGGGTGTGCCTCTTCCTCTCAAGCATAAAAGAGGTTATTTATAGTGGATTTAAACATTCTAGCAAGTTTACACAACTGGCAAATTATTGTTCTGCAACGATGCTTTATTATGTGCTTTAACTGAATGCTTTGAAAAGAAATGATTGTAAATGTATATTAAAAATGAGATTGCTTTCAGGACTTAAAAAAAATCTGCATAGATCAGTTCATATAGGATTTGGGAAGAATGTTTCTCTATCAAGGACCTTGAATGCATACAGATCAAAACCTTAAAAGATCAATAACAGACCAGTGCCTCTATCTGGGAATATATATGACACTTTGTGGACAAAATATCTTATCAACTCAAGAGACAATTTCTCATCAACTATAAAGGTTTAGTATGCGTTACACAAACAATAAGAACTCAATCTTTCACTTAATGAAACGACATGTGATTCACATCATAGCAAGTCTATAAACAGATTTATCAAGAGGACAAAGATAAATCATCAACACAAAAGTGTACACAATATTTGGAAAAGAGACAATGAACCTTGTACATTAATCTTTAGGAACTAATTGCATACATAAGCTGCACTTGTAAATACTTCATTACAGATTGCTTGCACAAAATGATACTTCTTCTTCCTATAGACTTATCTAATACATAATGATATTCAATCCCTACAGCATGTCGTTCTTATGACTTGCCCCCCGCTTTTTACATAAAAAATGACTCCCTGTAAGTATGTGAATCAAAAGGCATATATGAAAGGACACACCCTTTCATACACAAAAGGGAGTTACATACAATTTCCCTCCAAAGGACACACCCTTTGGTTTAATAAAAAAATACAAATGAGAACCCTTAAAAAATACTAAATGATGCTTTAATAATGTGCCTTCTAATCTTCGTCTCGATAAAATTCTTCAGCAAATATTCATCATCCTCTCATTATTTTCTTTTATTATTTTAAGGAATCAGTATTTCGGTTATATTTCCTCCTTGTAGTCTGAGCTATACTTTTAACTTTAATTTTTCCCTTTGTTGCGCATCCATTCGTGCCACGTATCTACTTTTGATTGGCTCTGGGGTCTTTATCCTACCACCTTAGTACGGCCTGGACTCGCCCCCGAAATGAGGCTTTTTGAATTGCTTCCTTAACGAGCCCCACCACTCAGTCGCCATGTCGCGATGAATATACATCAAGCACCTTCCAATCATGGTATAGCGACCACCATTGGATGAATTCATCTGACCGTCTGATCGTCCTCATCTGCTCAGCCTTTAAACCTATTTAAGCGGCTCTCTCTTTTCTTTGTCTATCTGTGTCGCATGTTACTTTTTGGTTCACCTGTGGATCCACCTTGATGCCACTGGACCTAATATGTCTTGCCATTTCATCTGCCTCTGGACTTGGGTTCTTCTTCTGCCCTGCACCACGTGGCACATCCTGATTTTCTTGCATATCTACCAAGATGACACCTCCTCTACCACCTTGGCAGTTGCTATGTCGCGGGTGATATAGGTCGTGCATCTCTATCTTGCGACATAGAGATGATCGTCAGATCCTCTGTGATCATCGTCCGATCAATCAAACTTGCTCGATCTTTAGCCTCCACTTTTCCGCACATGCTTAGTCGCCAAGTCGCGGGTTTAAACTAGCATGCATCTTTATCTTGCGACATAGTGACGATTGTCAGATCCTCTGCGATCACCATTCGATCAATCAAACTTTCTTGAGCTTTAGCCTCCATCCTCACCAGTCTGTTGTAAAACTAGTTTCCTCGAGATATGTGCACATGTGGGGTCCACCGGCTTCAACCTTCTTCATGCCAAAAAGCCTTTTGTCTTTCAACAGTTATCATACGGGCCGCTTTGGATTTAAAAGGTAAAATGAGCTTATCCCACAAACAATGTGGGATAAAGGCTTTCCCTCTACTAGCGCATCACACTTGAAAGTTTCCAAAGCCTTTTCCACCGTTTTATATGTGCAGGTTTGGGGGTCTTGGCGACACCATTTAATCTTTGGACAACTCCATTTTCCTCAGTATGCTTCTGCATATAAAACACCTGTAGTAAATTCTCAAATGATAAGAAAAGGGGCATCTATTATATAGCACAAAGTATTTTGTAAAAATATGTGCTAATAGGGTCAGTGACCCCAACCACCACCCATGTTCAAACTTTTATTGCATTACTCATCGTGATGTTGGGTGGGGTCGTAGGCCCACCACACACCACACACTAGTGTGTGGCAAGTCTACGACCCCAACCATCACCACCAATCCTTCATATATACCCAAGGTGTTTGGCAGGGCTATAGGCCCGCCATACACCAAGATTTGGTGTTTGGCAGGGCTATAGGCTTGCCATACACCAAGATTTGGTGTTTGGCAGGGCTATAGGCCCGCCATACACCAAGATTTGGTGTTTTGCGAGTCTATAACTCCACCAAGCACCTGACCATTTTTGTTTACTTTTCTTTTGCTAGGTCTTCGATGAGTTTAAAAAATTGACTGACACCTCTTTCCTTTGCATTGTTCATAGGTGTTCAATGCATTTAGAAACCTGACCGGCACCTCTTTTCATGGTATTATTAATATGTGTAATCCGGGTTTAAAAACTCGAATTACATATTTTTTTGGCATTTTAAAATGTGGTTAAGTTCTAAAAACCTTTCAATCCACACTCTTTTGTAAATGAATTTTTCAAGTTTATGAATTTGAAATTCATTTATAGCACACATGTAATGGTGATTTTTCATCCAATTTACCATGTAGATATTGTTGGCATTATGGATGAATTGATTATGTGTTGCACTGATGTTTTGTCATTGATGTCAACACTAGCTGTTATGGTTGATTACCGACAGACAAGTTTTGGTTACCGATAGAAGATCTAGTGTTACCGACAAAAGAGACTACCTGTTGGACACTTCTGACATGTTTGGATTAGTAAAATATGTTTGATTTCATGTGTTATATGCTCCATGAGCATTTTTGGGTCAGTTGGTATTGGCTTGGTAATCAGATGCTATTATACACTCTGGTAAACCCTTACCGGCACTGGTTTAAGGCTTTATCGACAGAGATGTCATTAAAGAATCATAACAGGATGCATAGTTAGTGTTGGTGCAACATCTTCTTGGATTTGAGGATTTTGAAGATGTTCTTTGATCATGCTTCAACTGTTTGAAGACATTTCCTTGACATGGTGGACCCAGAATAGGTCTAGGGTACCTATCTAGATTATAGCTCGGTATCATTCTAACGTGTACTCTACACGTTGCCAGGATGCCTCGAGATGACTTATGGATTTGTTATTATTGTTTTGGTCTTAAGCCGACATGGCATATCATTGCAATATGGAACTATGTAATGATCTTATTGTAATATGTTTTAGGTGGCTGACCTAATTGGTTTAGGCCTTAGGGTTTGTATAAATAAAAGGTAGAAACTCTTTGTAAAGTATCATGGTTATTGGAAAGGTCATTATCAAGGAATGTAATGTGTGACTATTGTAATATCATTCAGGTAGAGGAGATGGTCGATCATTAGTGATCAAATTGGATTCAAAAGAGGATTTAGTCCTCTGGCACTAAGCTTAACTGGGACTGTAATCAGGCATGGTAGATATTATTTCTAGCAGTTCACTTTATTGGATTGTTGTCCAATTATCTTGAGATGGTTTTATCCTCTCTGTAGTCAGTGAGATTCTTTTGTAAAGAGCAGTACACTCTAGGCAGTGTGCCTTCCTGCAAGTGCAGGCCCCTCATTGTAACACATACTTTCTACAGAAGTATCGTCTGACTGTGGGTAGGCTTTCCACCGTGGTTTTTCCCTTTCCAAGTTTTCCACATACAAATCATGGTGTTATGTGGTATGGTTTCTTTGCATTGATTATCTAATTAATTGTTAAGTTGTATTGTTTACCGGTATCTGTTCCTATCGACATTTGTATGTGCTTTACCGGTACTTGATTTGTTTAAGGTTGTATTGTGGATTAAAAGTTATAATCTATTAACAACTAATTCACCCCCCTCCTCTTAGTTGTCCACCAGCTATCCTAACAATTGGTATCAAAGATTTGGTCCTCTTTTGCAGAAGCTTAACCGCTTGAGGTAGATCCTATGGCAACTAACACTTCTAATCCACCGACAACTATTTTTAGAAGAGAAATACCTAAGCTTGATGGAACAAATTATGGGATATGGAAAACAAATGGAGACTCATCTTAGATTTCTTGGAAAGGATATTTGGGAGATCATTGAGAAAGGTTACACACCTTATGATCCGACATCTGGCAATCCTGCTCCTGCAGACCTAGATAAGAATATTGAAAATGATTGCAGAGATAGAGAAGCCCTCTTCTGTGCACTTATTGATCAGCATATTATGGGATTGATTGAGAAATCATCGGCTAAGGTTATGTGGGAAAAATTACAAACTCTAAATGAAGGTGACCCTAAAATCAAAATTGCTAACTTGATGGTTATCGGGTAAGATATGAAAACTTGAAAATGGAAGATAATGAAAGAATTGTTGTGTTTATGGAAAGAGTAAATGAGATTGTTATGGGAATTCAATGTTGTGGAGGATTTCTACATGAAGATGAAATAGTTTCCAAAGTCTTGAGAGCCCTTCCACCAGCTTACAAGATGAAGGCAACTACAAGTAATGAGTTAAGAACAATGGCAAACACTTAAGTTAACAGAGACATTCTGATTGGAAAATTATCTGCTTTTGAGCTTGAATAATTTGGATCTTCTGGAGCTGTAAAGTTTGAACCCACTTTTCATGCATCATCATCAACATCTACTAGCAAAAGTTATTGGAAAGCCCTATATGAAAAAGAATTGGAAGACATGAGGAAACAAGATGAAGAACTTGAGCAACTTGAAGCCTTATTTGCTAGAAGAGTACCTAAAGGACCAACTGGAAGTATGAAGGAAAAGCACCTTTTAAATGTTTTTCATCTAATAAGATTGATCATTTTGTATCTATATGTCTTGAAAGGAATGCAAGGTTTCAGGAAAGAGTTAAGAAAATCTTTTAAGCCTAACTCGAACAGATATAGATTCAAGAAGAGTAAACGATGCTACATAGAAGATGAGGAAGGAGTAATTGATGACTCTGTAGATGAACTGACATAAGACTCTGCTAGTGGCTCTGGAAATGGAAAGGAATGGGTGTTCTATGCTTTGAAGGAAGATGAACTAGAACTGGCTATCAAGAATGAAGAAAAAGCCCAAGCATCAAAAGTTGAAGATAAGGATGAATGGGTAATTGATAGTGGATGCTCACATCATATGACTGGAGATAAAGGGAAATTTTTGTCCCTGCAAGAATACAGTGGTGGTCAAGTCATATTTGGAGATGACAAGGCATGTATGATCAAAGGTAGAGGTATTATTTCTTTGGATGGAAAGCATAACACTGATAATGTCTTTTATGTAGAAGGTTTGAAGCATAATCTTTTGAGTTTTGGTCAATTGGTTGATAAGGGTTTTCAACTTCATTTTAGAGAGAAAATACAAAATCATTAACAAGACTGGTTTGGAGATTGCAACTGGTTTTCAGACAGGAAGTAATATCTTTCACTTGAACACTGGTAATAAGACATGCTTGATTGCTCATATTGATGAGAGTTGGCTATGGCATAAGAGGTTGTGTCATGTTAATTTTAATTGTATTGTTAAGATAAGTTCAACTAAGGCAGTTACAGATATACCTAAGATTATGAAGCCTCATAATTCGGTATGTAGGGAATGTCAATTGGGTAAGCAAGTTAGAAGTTATTTTAAGAGCACACATGATAAATATAATGATGTACTTGATTTAATTCACACTAACTTATGTGGTCCAACAAGGACTAGAAGCTTTCAAGGTGATAGGTATTTCATGTTGATTGTTGATGACTATTCTAGAATGATGTGGGTGACTTTTCTAAGGGAGAAGTCTGAAGCTTTTGATAAATTCAAGATCTTTAAAGCGAAGGTTGAAACAGAAACAGGATTGAAAATCAAATGTCTAAGATCAGATCATGGCAGTGAGTTCACTTCTCATGAATTTAACAGTTATTGTGAGACAAATGGAATCAGGAGACAACTATCTGCACCTAGGACTCCTCAGCAAAATGGAGTAGTTGAAAGAAAGAACATAACCATTTTGGATGTAGCTACATCTATGATGATGGAAGCCAAATTTCCTCATATCTACTAGAGAGAAGCAGTGAGTACAACAGTCTACACATCCAACATAGTTCACATCAAAGGTGAAACCGGTAAGACCCCTTATGAACTATGGTTTGGACATACACGTATTGTTAAGTATTTTAGAATATTTGGAAGTAAATGCTATATCAAAAGGGATGATTCAATAAGAAAGTTTGATCCTAGATGTGATGAAGGGATATTTTTTGGTTATTCAATTCAAAGCAAAGCATATAGATGTTATAACAAAAGATTGCAGAAAATTATGGAGAGTGCTAATGTGAAAGTGGATGAATAGTACAAAAAACATTCTATATCATATGACAGGGAACCAACAGTGGAAATGATCATAACTGAACCAACAATGTGTCAACCAGTACAAGAAGATGAGACAGTTACATAGGAACAATCATAAAATTCAACTGTGACTGATGATTAGAGCAGTGAACCTGAAGTTCAAAAGATACCAAGGTATGTACGATTAAATCATTCTGAAGATCAAATTATTGGAGATAGAAACAAGGGAGTTATGACAAGAAGAAAATTGACAAATGAAGAGGTATGTCTTATTTCTCAAGTTGAACCAGAAACTGTTATTTAATTTTGTAAGGATTAACATTGGTTAAAGGCTATGGAAGATGAATTAGATCAAATAGAGATGAATGAAACTTGGTCTTTAGTTCCCTGGCCTAAAAATAAGAATGTTATTGGAACTAAATGGGTTTTTAGGAATAAACTGAATGAGGATGGTCAAGTTATAAGGAACAAGGCTAGATTGGTTTGTAAAGGATATTCTCAAATGGAAGGAATTGATTATGGTGAGACATTTGCACCTGTAGCTCGAATTGAAGCTATTAGACTATTTCTTGCCTATGCAGCTTATAAGAACTATAAGGTTTATCAAATGGATGTTGAACGTGCATTTTTGAATGGTGAGCTTGAAGAAGAAGTTTACATTGAGAAACCTAATGGATTTTCACTGACAAATAATAAAGACATGGTTTGCAGATTGAAGAAAGCTTTATATGGATTGAAACAGGCTCCTAGAGCTTGGTATGCAAGGTTGGATAAATATCTTTTGAAGCTTGGTTTCACTAAAGGCAGTGTTGATAGTAATCTATACTATAAGATCACTGATAATGATATTCTGATTATTTAAGTTTTTGTTGATGATATCATTTTTGGAGGAGAAGATAAATTGTGCATAGAATTTGCTAACAACATGAAGAATGAATTTGAAATGTCCATGATTGGTGAGATGAAATTTTCCTAGGTTTGTAGATTACTGAAACTGACAAAGGCATTTTTATCTGTCAAATTAAGTATCTGAGGGAATTATTGAAGAATTTTGGTATGGAGAATTCCAAACTGGTAAGTACTCCTATGGCTACAAGTGAGAAATTATCTATCAAGGATACTTCTACACTGGTAATTCCGACAAGGTATAAGTCTAAGATTGGTGGTCTGTTATATCTAACTCAAACTAGACCTGATATTATAAATGCAATAAGTATTGTTTCAAGATATCAAAGTAGTCCTAAAGAAAATCATGAATGTGCAGTAAAAAGGATATTCCGGTATTTGCAAGGAACAACAGAATATGGTTTATTTTGGGGAAATAAACTGGTTTCATGGATCAAGAAAAAATAGTCATGCATTTCTTTATCTACTGCAGAAGCTGAGTATGTTGCAGAAGCAACTAATTGCACTCAAGTCTTGTGGATGAAACAAATGTTGAAGGATATCAAGGTAAATTATAGTAAAGTGGTAGTTATCTACTGTGATAACTTTTGCAGCTATTGACATGCCAAGAATCTGGTATTTCACTCTAACACTAAGCATATTTCAATAAAGTATAACTTTCTGAAGGACAAGGTTGAAGCAAAGGAAGTCAAATTGGTTTATGTGAACACTAAAGAACAAATTGTAGACATATTCACTAAACCGTTGTCTAAGGAATCATTTGAGTATTTGAGAGATAGGTTAGGGGTTTCTGCCCCTCTGGTAGAGACTTGATTGATGAAGTTTCTCATTAGTCCGACATGCATTACCAAAGATATTATTCATTCTGGTACTGATGAGTGGTGCTACTACTCAGGGGGAGTAGTCAGCTTTGAGATTCAGAGGTTTATATCATTGCTTTGATATTTTTTTTATTTTTATTTTTGTCAGATTTCTGGCATTGATGTCAAAGGGGGAGTGATAGTAATGTGAAAAATCATTTAGAACCTTACAAAGATATCATTCACAGGGGGAGAGCTATTGATTGTTGGTTGTCTTCCACACGGGGAGACATGTTTGGCATTTCTTGGTACTTAGATGTTTTTTTTCGCATTTAGTGTTGCCATCAATGCCAAAGGGGGAGATTGTTGGCATTATGGATGAATTGATTATGTGTTGCATTGATGTTTTGTCATTGATGTCAACACTAGCTGTTATGGTTGGTGACCGATAGACAAGTTTTGGT
Source organism: Cryptomeria japonica (assembly GCF_030272615.1). Taxonomy (NCBI): domain Eukaryota; kingdom Viridiplantae; phylum Streptophyta; class Pinopsida; order Cupressales; family Cupressaceae; genus Cryptomeria; species Cryptomeria japonica. The sequence continues at coordinate 375,807,595 of NC_081405.1, forward strand.
TACCGGCAGAAGATCTAGTGTTACCGACAGAAGAGACTATCTGTTGGACACTTCTGACATGTTTGGATCAGTAAAGTATGTTTTATTTCATGTGTTATATGCTCCATGAGCATGTTTGGGTCAGTTGGTATTGGCTTGGTAATCAGATGCTATCATACACTCTGGTAAACCCTTACCGACATTGGTTTAAGGCTTTACCAGCAGAGCTTTCATTAAAGAATCGTGACAGGATGTATAGTTGGTGTTGGTGCAGCTTCTTCATGGATTTCAGGACGTTGAAAATGTTCTTTGATCGTGCTTCAACTATTTGAAGACATTCCTTTGGTGTGGTGGACCCATAATAGGTCTGGTACCTATCTAAGTTATGGACCGGTATCATGCTAATGTTTACTCTACACGTTACCGAGATGCCTCGAGATGATTTATGGATTTGTTATTATTGTTTTGGTCTTAATCGGACATGGCATATCATTGTAATATGAAATTATGTAATGATCTTATTGTAATATCTTTTAGGTGGCCGACCTAATTGGTTTAGGCCTTAGGGTTTGTATAAATAAGAGGTAGAAACTCTTTGTAAAGTATCATGGTTATTGGAAAGGTCATGGTCACGGAATGTAATGTGCGGATATTATAATATCATTCAGGTAGAGGAGATGGTCGATCATTGGTAATCGAATTGGATTCAAAAGAGGATTTAGTCCTTGGGCACTGAGCTTAACTAAGACTATAATTAGGCATGGTAGATGCTATTTCTAGTAGTTCACTCTATTGGATTGTTGTCCATTTATCTTGAGATGTTTGTAGCCTCTTTGTAGTCAATGAGACTCTTTTGTAATGAGCAGTATGCTCTAGGCAGTGTGACTTCCTGCAAGTGCAAGCCCCTCATCATAACACATACTTTCTACAAAAGTATCATCTGACTATGGGTAGGTTTCCCACCGTGGTTTTTCCCTTTTTGGGTTTTCCACTTACAAATCACGGTGTTATGTGGTATGGTTTCTTTGCATTGATTATCTGGTTAATTGTTAAGTTGTATTGTTTACCGGTATATGTTCCTACCGGCATTTGTATGTGCTTTACCAGTACTTGATTTGTTTAAGGTTGTATTGTGGATTAAAAGTTATAATATGTTAACAACTGATTCACCCCCCCCTCTCATTTGTTCACTGGTTATCCTAACAGATATCAGTTTGCCAATGAGGATTTTTGAAACCCTAATTGTTTCAATTGCACTATTTTTCAGAATTTGTTCAAGTAATATGAACAAAGGTGATTGATCAAATCTATAATTGTAATGCTGATGAATGTCTTTTTCTTAGTGTGATTATTAATATCAATGACATAAGCTTTTCCAAACAAGAGAGGGATGAAATTCAAGAAAGAAGACCCTCATCTAGTCTTTCCTTCCTCTTCAGTCAGTTCAAACATTGATCACATAAGAGATACAAAGATAGGTCATGTTGACCTAGCTGAGTTGCTTAAATAAATTGAGAAACAACCATCATATCATAACATAAAAGTTGTTATCCTTAGTGGAATTAATCTGGCGGCTACTTTTCCTATGTTAGCTCAAGACCCTAAATTTGTAATAGCAGTTGCAAATCATTTTGATCCAGTTAGTAGAAGTGTAAAGGATGAAACTTGGAAGATATTAATTAGAATTGATGAGGAATTCTTTGATTCAGTCTTTAAGTGTCCATTGCCTGAAGACCCCAAGACCTACCATTGCAAGATGTTTGGAAAATCTTCCCAGATGTGATTTATCTAAGAAGTCAATGATTTAATAACTCTTTTAACTAGAGTTAAAGGGCTTCCCACCTCCAACACTATCTATAAATGGAGGTATCAATACATTCATGTGATCAGAAAAAACAAAGAGAAGATATTTTGGGGAAAATATATCATTGATTCTATTTGTGAACAAATCGCCAAGGTACCTATCACACTCAAAAAAATTTATGACTTCATACTTGGTGTATGTTGCAGCTTCAATGAGACATTTTCCTAGATTGTCTATAACTGGAGATAGGAGGCAGATTGAGGTACATGAATACTATTCCCAGTTGGTTCTTCAGAATAGTCATAGTCAGTTTTGGAGGGTAAATGATGCTTTCTTCAGTTATTATATGATTATGTTGAACAATAATTTATACAATAAAAGGGTATTTGATCATGCCTTGTAAGTGGTTAATCAATATGGATGCATGTTTCTCCAATTCTCAACCTTCACATACCTTAGGATTGGTTTCTTCACTTGTGAGCCTTTCATGCTCCCTAGGTATCCTTCTAATAAGATTGTATTGATGGAGTTAGCTCATTAGATGAATGCAGTACATGAGGCCCAATCAGGTTCTCATAAAACAAGTTTTAAGTTTTCTCTTTCAATTGGTAGATATTTCGTCAATTCTATCTTTAAATCCAGAGCAATGGAAGAGGAGATGAGGAGAGTTACCATGAGGTTCTTCAAATCCAGGAAGGAATTTGACTACAAAGGAATGGGAAATAAGTTGAAGAAGGCATATGTTCATGTGCATCGAATTGAGGATGTTTGGCTTGATTGCAGATCTGAGTATAATGTGAGAAAACTTGACTACTGTCGGTTGATAGTTGACCAAATTGAAAAATTTGGTCTTGCTGATGTTCTCGATGATCTATAGGAAGATGGGGATATTTGAGATCCTACATATGAGAATAACAAAGTTTCTTCTACTCCTTTTTTTTTCATTCAATGGTTTCAAAAGGATTGTACTTCCATCAGGGAGCGGCTCCAGAAGTATTCTTATAAATACCAATGTTTGGCTAACTATGCATGTTGTTCCATTGAAACCTTTCTCATCCGGTTCTAATGATGACACTAATGGACCAATGGGAAAAAGATTAGAGATCAGAACCAAGAACAAACATGATCTCAATACTCCGACAAAAGCTCCCAAACTGAAATTTATAGTTGGAACTAAGAAAGGAAAAGGTCAAGGGGAACCCTTGAGCTCGAATCCTCATGAGACACAAGGATTAGAAGTTCTAAATGAGTAGGAGGAGGGCGAACATCCCGATGAAGAATTAATTTATATTGATCAATTGGAAGAGGAAAAATAAGGTGATCAAGAACAAGGTGAATTTGGTGAGAAAGACTTACCACAAGTTGATAAGTCCTTACCCCAGGTATCTCTATGGGTGAACTCACAATAATGGTTCCCACTTTTTTGCCACTTTTGACACTGAGATGAACAATTTTAAAATAATCTTCAACTTCCGACAACTATAACTTTTAAACTATTAAGAATTTGAAGATGATGTAAATTAGTGATTTGTAGAATTTTGTCTGTAGATTCTGTATATATTTTTTTCAAATTTTTTTGAAGGAGTTTTTTTTAATTTTTCTATCTCCCTCGAAAAGTAGTTTTTTACAATAAACTACATTTTTTAAGAGTGATGTGCCTCCCGAAACGCATAACTTTTTTTCTATAAATGATAAAAACTCAATTATTTTGAATTTTGGTTTGTAATATCAATATCCAGGGCTTGCAGTTGGTTTGATAGTGATATGTTCAATATTTTTCATTTTATTAAGTTTTGAAGTCCAACTAGTCATAATTCAGACATAGGTTTACATTTGAACACATAATTTATTCTCTATATATCGAAATTCAATTTTATTTTTTTTGTTAGAAAGAAGACATCAATACCCAGGGCTTAGATATTTTTCAGAATTTTTTTGAATTAGTTTCCTATTTTTCCCAATGCGTTGAACAGAGAAGTTCATGTTCGGTGAAAAACCTATATTTGGTAATGTATATGGTGAAAATGGATAACAATAATAACAACATTGAAAGGCTAAATGAATTCAACCACAAAACCCTAGCCTAACAATCAACAAAGATCCACCATAACATATGAAGATTACCTAAGACAATGCAAATCACATGAAATCACAAAGATTATACCATTACATGTCCAATAGGGTTTTGATCTCCATTCTTCCTATCTCCATTGATCTTGCTTGATATATTTGCTCTCAGATTTTATGTGCACAAGAGCTCAACAAAGAACAGAATGTGGTTGCAAGTACGATCGTAGTGTAGTCAATTGATCAAGTAGTTAGCTCATTAGGGTTTGATAATGAAGGAAGCATCTCCTTATATAGAAGACACAATAAGAAATGGAGGGATAAGATTGAGAGGTGTAAAAGGAGGTCGGCTCTGATTAGAGGGTAGGTAGAAGAAATAATAAAATAATGAAAGGGGTAGGTAGTGTATGAATTAAGAGATGAATGACATGTGTCATAGGTAGAAAAGGCTAATGAATTAATTAAATAAATAAAGATTTATTTAATTAATAGAAGAAGTGGGATCAATTAAATAAATAAGATATTTATTTAATTTAGGAAAATGATAATTTAAATAAATAAATGTATTTATTTAAATGAGAAATAAGGCTAGAAGAGGATAAATAAATTAATTAAATAAATAAGAATTTATTTAATTAATAGAAGAATTAGGCTAAAGTAATTAAATAAATAAAATATTTATTTAATTAGACATGACAATTTTGGGTGTCTACATTTTGCCCCTCTTTGAGACAATGCGGCTTGTCACGTTGTTTCAAAGAAGATAAGATGAACTGATACAAAGTTGCCCCAGGATGGGAATGATATGCCCCCTCGAGAGATTGGATGAAAATTTCTGAAAAGATTGCAGACAATCTCTCGATAAGAAAGAAAGGCTAGAATGGATCGACCGGATAAAGTGACAAAGTCACGAGATAATGAAGACTGACTCGGAAAATGAAAGCGAGGGCTAGGGTAGGCTATAAGATAGACCACGGGGGAAAATACATCCTCATTGTCATCCACGCATCCACAAGAGCATATTGTAGAGCGAAAATAGAGCAGGAGCAGTCAGCAGCGATGGCTTTCACTCATAGATTCGACCGCGTTCGCCGATTTCAGAGGCCAGCAGAGGCAGGAGAGCCGGTAAGTACCACCAAACCTCCTCGTACTTTGACGCATTTAATTTTTTCATTAATGCATGTCGAATAGGGTAATAAATGCACTTAGACTAGGGTCCAAAAAGTGTCAAAAAACGTTTAGGCGCGTCTGCGTTGGTGCCAGGCTCGTCTGTGCTCGCTAGGCGCGTCTGTGTTTGTGCCAGGCGCGTCTATGTCTGGACCCGCGTCTGTGTCAAATGCGGCCGCGTCTATGCTGTTCAGGCGCGTTTGTGCCAAGAAAGCACGTCTATGTCAAATAGGCGCGTCTATGCAGAGCATAGGCACATCTGTGTCAGGCAGGCGCGTCTGTGTTTTTCAGGCGCGTCTGTGCAGTTTTTGAGCGCGTTTATGTCATGTAAGCGCGTTTGCGTTTGAAAAGTATGAATTTGCATCTTCTAGGTCAAATCGACAGTTCTATGATGAACATACGTTGTCGATTGGATAAGCTGCTGAGAGGATACACTCAAGCAGGTCCTCTAGGAAGACTAGGATAGATCAAGGCACTTTGTGATGAATAGTGAGTACCAAGATAGAGTACTTTGTGATGAACAGGGAGTACTAAAATATGAGCAGCACTTTGTGATGAACAGTGAGTGCAAATGTGAGTAACACTTTGTGATGAACTGGGAGTGTCACACACGTAGTACTTTGTGATGAACAGTGAGTACCACTAGGATAAATAGCAACACTTTGTGATGAACAATGAGTGTCACTAGGGTAGATAGCAATATGCATTTAGATAAAAAGTAGCATTTTGTGATAAACAGTGAATGCCACTATAACTAACATGAGTGATTTGCTTGACTGCAGGAGTATTTGCCTATGTTGGAGTCACGGGAGAGATTCCCATCGACTCAGCGGTTGCGACCTGAGTTGTCGCTCGAGGATAGAGCTGCCATCGAGGAGATGGGTTTGAGACATGTGCTGTATGTGCCTGAGTTTCGGGTGAACATGGGATTGCTGACTGCGCTAGCAGAGAGATGGCACTCTGAGACGTGCACATTTCATCTACCAATGGGTGAGATGATAGTCACCCTGGAGGATGTATACAGGATTCTGCGAGTGCCGATCGATGGGGAGCTGATCCCATACGATCGAGATGGAGACAGGGAGGCATTGAGACGGGTATTTCAGGACCCTGGATTGGATATGAGGGCAGGACACGTGGTATGGGACACCATGATAGCCACAGGGTTAGCATTGTTGGCAGTGATCGGAGGAGCTATCAGTGGTTTCCTATGTCCAGATAGGGCAACACGGGGATTGGCTGTGGGCTGGGGGGGAGCACTGGAGACGCTGATGACACAGCATACCAGATATGCCTGGGGACCGTGTGTGCTGGCACACTTGTATTACGAGCTGCATCAATTTGTTTATCATGGATCAGTGGGATTGGGTTGCGGAGTGACATTGCTGCAGGTATGGGCCTACGAGCATCTGTCGGTTACCCGACCGATACACTTCAGGGGCAGAGGTTATGGACACAGCTTTGTACATTTGTATGACATGATTACATCATAGCCGCAGATTGGCAGGCTAGAGTACTGGCGGCGAGTGATTGATGACATTGATGAGGTCATATGGCGACCTTATCTGGGATGCGAGCAGTGGGAGGATGACGCAGTTGAGCTACCGTACACCTTTCGAAGCAGGTACCTGATTGGGCGGACGCCCTATGTGCTAGAGAGGCAGTTGGTAGACAGGATTGGCTGCCAGTTTGGTCGGATTCAGAGGATGTCGCGAGGCTCAGGCATGTACGCCCGCACAGTGAGAGATCAGGCACAGTTTGGGCCGCTACTGTTATATGATCAGGCAGTGACTCAGCTGGTGGAGATGATACCTCTACCTTGGGACATGTGGCCTGAGATCAAGGACGCCGGGATGGATGCAAAGTATACAAGATATTGGGCAGAGCACCCATTCCCCCGATTGACAGATCCAGGAGAGGCACTAGAGGGAGATGGTGGTGGTGACGAGGATGATGGTGGAGGGGATGGGGGTCGAGGCCGACGGAGGAGGAGAGGAGTAGTTGGAGAGAGGCGAGTTGCTCCTCAGAGGAAGGGTGGAGAGGAGAGACAGGCTCGGGTGGTGAGGGGTCACAGTGGATTGCCTTTACAGGTGCCGGCAGCACAGGGTCCCAAGCAGGTGCAGATACAGGGACAGGGACAGAGACAGGTACCAGTACAGGCACAGGGGTAGGTACAGGGGCAGGCACCCGCAGAGGAGGAGCCACAGGCAGGGGCAGAGGTAGAGGGGGTTGACCCAGTGGAGGCTGAGCTGCTGGATCTGAGGGAGATCTGCTAGGGTCAGGCAGATGAGATTTGGGATCTAGAGAGGGAGAGGGATCGGCTCAGGACCAGGCTCAGGGATATTGAGCGAGAGCGGGATCAGGCTATCCAGCGCTACACAGAGGCTGAGACAGCATTGAGGACTGGGAGGTAGGCAGCAGAGGATACAGGGGCCGGATATGCCTATGTCCTGCGGGTAGGAGAGGAGATAGCCTACTGGAGGGACCTCTACTATGGTGCAGTGCCAGCAGATCAGCGGGCGAGGAGCTTCCATAGACCGTCGCGTACAGCGACAGTTACGGGAGGGAGCCGGAGGAGACAGGCATCGAGTGGTGGGGTCATGGGTCCTCCACCACCACCAGATAGAGGAGACAGGAGGGATGATCCTGGGGCGGGTCCTTCAGGGGCTCAGATTCCACCGAGGCCAGGCGGCTCCGAGGGAGGGAGTTCATCATAGCCTTAGAGGGCTCCCTATGTATCAGTTTTGTACCATTTTGTATTGTAGACACCTGCGAGTGATTGTAGCCATATGATTTTGACATCATTGTATCATGACACTTTTGATTATATATATGAGATGATTCATCTTTGCGGCAGCTATATGCATGTGTACCTATGTGATGAGATGTTCTTATGTGATGCTTATGATATGGATGCAAATATGTATGTAATGCAATATTTTTGATCTTTTATGTTTTAAAATGTTATGCCAATACAAATGTAAATGTAAGTAATGCAGATGAATATGATAATGCAAATGTAAATTGTGTTAACAGGTGTTGTATGTAGGATGTGATGCAGTTGTGATATCTATATGTATGTATGAAATGCTTATATGTGGTAATGCAGGTGCAACTACATGAAATGCAGATGTTTTTGGTGTGTCATTATACTCAGTCATGTGATAGCAGGCTACGCAGACTCGAGAAGGATGTTGGAAGTCAATCAAGAAAGGGGGATGGAAGACAGAAGATATGAAAGTGAAATAGCTTCTTGTGCGTTATCATCATTGAGCTTTATTATGGCAAAATAGGTTATGACAATCGAGGCATATGTTTGACCCAGAAAGTCATTGTACCTGTTTGCATGGAGATAAGACAGTCACAAACAAGGAATGCCCCAGTTCAAACTAGACTCACAGTGTCCTCATATCCTTAGACAAGTCATAGCATTACTAAGAGACAATCCACAGACAGCAAATACAAATAGGTGACGATACCCCATCCTCGCCTTTCTAGTCAAAGACATCCTGGAGATAGAATCTCTAGTCAAAGACATCCTGGAAAAGCTAAAAGACATGTCACCAGAAAGATAAAATCAAAAGAAAACCAAGACTCGACACCAACATCCACTGTAGTCCTCAAGTTTAGTGTCTCTTGTCACTTGTATAAGTCTTATTTGATTGTGGTCACAATGTTTACTTTCACAGAAAGGATAGATAGCACTAAACCATAATGTTATCTGAGTCTGTTGAAAGATTTGATTTGTTGAAGCCCATTGTTGCTGCTGTGTCATCTGAAATTGACTGAATCCATGAAACTGATACTTTATTGCGAAGAAGACAGAACTTTATTGCGGATCTGTGATGCAATTGTTGCTTTATTGCGGATTGTGTGTGGACAGACTGAAGAAAGCTGGAAGAAACTGTACTCCTCGAAAACATGCGATGTTCTCAGTTCCACACCCATTACTAGACGTAGGATTTTGCCTTAGCCACAGATAGGATCTGATTTATTATGGATGGAAAGGGAGGTGAAAAGGGATGTTTATTATGAATGGCGAACCAATCTTGGGTAGATCAATAACAAGCCATGATGGAATGGGTAAGTTTATTATGAACGAATAGGTTGTGAGTGTGTGCAAAGTGAAATGATGAAAGAGAATCCTGAAGGAGGGAGAAGCAATGTCTCTACGCATGGCGCTGGTGACCCAGTTTTCACCATGGTACTTGCCCAGGGTGCCACCGAAGTGGTTCTCACCATTGGACAAAATTATTTCTCTTTACTTTTTTCGATTTTTCAATGTTTTTTGTGTCACAAGGCGCCTGTTTGCCAGGTTTTCACCAAGTAACGATTTTTTTGTTTTATAATTTTTTTTTGTATTTTTGAATTAGGATACTCTGAAGAGCTATGTGTAGAACCTGCAAAGGTGCCTGCTATTGATAGGATCCTCCAAAGGTTCACCTTCTGTAGTTGAGAGTTGATATGCACCAGATCCAAATGCTGCTGTAATGATGTAAGGACCAAGCCAATTTGGTTCGAACTTGCCCTTCTTCTCTCTGTCTTGTTGGTTTTTAGGATTTTCTCTGAGAACTAAGTCACCTACCTCAAATGTGTGAGGCTTGACCTTATGATTGTAGCTGCGACTCATTCGTTGTTGGTAAGCCTTGAGATGATTAAAAGTAGTTTGTCTTCGTTCATCCAATAATTCCAGCTCTTGTAAGCGAGAGACCCTGTAGTCTGCATCACTGATGATGTTTTGCAAAGAGACCCATAAAGAGGGTAACTCGACCTTGATAGGCAAGATGGCTTCAGAACCATAGACTAGTGAATAGGGTGTAGCTCCTGTAGGTGTACGAACGCTTGTGCGGTAGGCCCAAAGTGCAGGATTAAGTTGAATATGCCAATTACGACCAGCATCGTCGACTGTCTTCTTTAGGATTTTAAGGATTGTTTTGTTAGACACCTCAGCTTGGCCATTACCTTGGGGGTAATATGGTGTGGAGAAACGATGAGAGATATGGAAGCGGTCACAGAGTTCACGAACATCCTGATTTTTGAAGGGACGCCCGTTATCAGTGATAATGGAAACAGGAATACCGTATCGACAAATGATATAGTTGAGGATGAATGTAGCAATCTATTTTCCAGTAACTTGTGTAAGAGGCATGGCTTCAATCCATTTTGTAAAATACTCTATGGCGGTGATAATGAATTTATGACCATTGGAAGAAGGAGGGTGAATCTTGCCTATGAGATCGAGTCCCCACTGACAAAAGGGCCAAGGAGATGCAAGTGGTTGAAGTTCTTGTGTTGGCGCATGTATGAGATCTCCATGAATTTGACATTGCTTACATTTCTTGACAAACTGATATGAGTCTTTCTCCATAGTGGGCCAGTAATATCCAGTCCTGATGAGTTTCTTGGCCAAGGTAGGACCACTAGAATGTGGACCACATATCCCTTCATGCACTTCCCGTAACGCAATCTGAGCTTTGTTGCTTTCTAAACATCTAAGAAGAGTGCCATCTAGACCTCGCCTGTATAGGATATCAGCCAAAATGACATATCGAGAGGATTGGCGAATAAAAGTGTGACGTTGGTTATTTGATAGATCAGGATGTAAAGTATTGTCACGTACATATGTGAAAATGGAACCATATAACTGGGATTCAGGACCGACAACACATATCATCTCAGTAGGCATTATCTCATATGAAGGGACCAAAAGGTTATCCACCAAGAACTCATAGCGGGTCTCGTTTGGAGGTAAATCAATCAATGAAGCAATTGTAGCCATGGCATCTGCAGCGCGATTCTGTTCTCTTAGTATCTGCTCAAAGTCTATCTTTGTAAAGTGTTGTTTCAGATCATCCACCATTTGTTTATAAGGCATTAACTTTTCATCTTTTGTTTGATAATCACCAGTTGTTTGACGGATAACAAGTTGGGAGTCTCCAAAAACACGAAGTTCCTGGATCTTCCATTGAACTGCAATTCGTAATCCTGTTGTTAATGCCTCATATTCTGCTATATTGTTAGTGCAAGGAAATGATAAGCGGTATGATTTTGGTATAGAATCCCCTTGAGGAGTTATAAAGAGGATGCCAGCTCCTGCCCCATGTTGTGTATATGAGCCGTCAAAGTATAGTTGTCATGGCTTTGCATGTGACATTGTCAAAATGGATTCATCTGGAAATTTTGAACTTAGAGGAACATCATCGATCATGGGAGCATCTGCTAATTGATCTGCGATGGCTTGTCCTTTTATTGCTTTTCTATCCACATACTCGATGTCGAATTCACTTAGTATCATTACCCATTTGGCCAGTCGCCCAGTAAGCATTGCCTTATTGAGAAGGTATTTCAACGGATCTATCCTTGCAACTAACTTTGTCTTATGAGTAAGCATGTAATGTCGCAATTTCTGTGAAGCAAAGACCACAGCAAGACATGTGCGCTCAATTGGTGTGTAGTTTAGCTCGTATCCCACCAATGTGCGATTGATATAGTATATTGCTTTTTCCTTGCCTTCAGCGATTTGTTGTGCTAAGAGTGCCCCCAGTGCTATTGGAGTAGCTGAAATGTATAATAACAGTGGTTGATCTGGAACTGGTGGCATCAGAACTGGCAGATTTAGAAGATAATCTTTGAGCATCTGGAAAGCCTATTGATAGTTGTCATCCCATTTGAATTTGATGTTTTTATGTAGCAGGTGCTGAAAAGGATTACACTTATCTGCCAGTTGTGCTATGAATCTTCGGATGGACTGGAGTCTGCCTTGTAAGGATTGAAGTTGACTGATATTTCTTGGTGGTTGCATTTCTAAGATAGCTTTGACTTTTGCTAGATCCGCTTCAATTCCTCTTTTGGATACAATGAATCCTAGGAGCTTCCCGGAGGTTACTCCAAAGACACATTTCTTAGGGTTTAATCTTACTTTGTACTTTTCCAACCGATCAAAGGCAACTGAAAGTATGTCCAAATGTGTATTTCTGTCTATTGATTTGACCAAGAGGTCGTCAACATAATCTTCCACAGTTACATGCATGAGATCATGAAAGATAGTAGTCATGGCTCTTTGATATGTAGCACCTGCATTCTTTAACCTGAAAGGCATGACATTCCAGCAGAAAGTTCCCCACGGACAAGTAAATGTTGTTTTATGTTGATCCTCGGGTGCAATTCTTATCTGATTATAGCCAGAGAATCCATCCATTAATGATAGCATTTCATGACCTGCTGTGAGATCAACAATCAAGTCAATGTTTGGTAATGGGAAGTCATCCTTTGGACAAGCTTTGTTGATGTCTCTGAAATCTGTGCAAATTCTGATGCTGCGATCTAGTTTACTGACAGGTACCAAGTTAGAGATCCATTCAGGATAATCAATTGGACGTATGAATCCGACATCAAGTAATTTCTCAAGTTCTGCTTTGACTAGTAATGCCACTTGTGGATGCATTTTTCTTAATTTCTGTTTTACTGGTTTTGCCCCCGGTTTGACCGTCAGATGATGCATTACCAAATCCGGATCCAATCCAGGCATATCAGCATATGACCAGGCGAAGTTGATTTGTCTCTTTTTGAAGAAACTTATGAATTTTGACCTTTCAGACTCTGTCAATGATTGAGCTAGGAATATGTTGTGTGGAACCTCTTCTGTACCGATGTTTATTTTGATAGTCTCCTCTACCAACATGGATGATTTTTCCTCATATGATGCTGGGAGAATGTCGAGCCTTCCATCTTCGGGCACCTCAGAGAGGTTTTCACCCTCAGATACGTCCTTTCTTTTTACTTTTTTGGGGTCAGATAGCGCCACAATGTGGTTTTCGCCATAAGACCCTTGATTTGTTCTTATTTTCACATTTTTGCGACTGGAAGGTCTGACACCCTCACCAAAATATGCCACGCTATTGAGTTCTATGGTGTATCCCGCTTTATGGTCTCCAGGGGGAAGATCGTTTCGTATGCCTAGATAGTCAATAAAAGCTTCATCATTTTGAAATGTATCCAACTGTGCAGGTCCTTCATGATCCTAGTCAATGAGTTGGTGGTGAACAAGGGGAAGGCCGTTAATGTCTTCAAAGTTAGCGGGGCTAAGAGTGAAGATGTGGTTATATTTGGGTATGTCAAGGTAATTATCGAGGTCATCGATGGCACTCTCCTCATCAGTCTTGATCACAAGCGAATCCAAATTATCATCACTAGTAGCGCATTCCGGAACAGGTGTTCTCATCCTATGTGATTTCAACCTAGAACCTTGAGACAAGGACTGTGTAGACTCCTCATGGGTTGTTTCTTGACCAACTCTGAATTTGTTATAAAACTCCTCCTCTTCTGTAGGTTCACCTGGCTCTCTGAATGTCTCGGTGAGCTCGTAGTCATTGGAAGACTTGTCGGAACCCCATTCCCATTCATTGGAATCTGTGGAATAGCAATTCTCTTGTTGAATTTTGGCAGCTTTGATTTGTAAGGCCTCTTCTGTCCTTTGGGTGTGGACCTTGGAAGTTAAGAAACCAAGTCCTTTCAAGCGTTCCTTCTTGAAAGTTAATTCAGGTTGTAAAGGTTCAATGATGCCTTCCTTTCGTAACCCCAGAGGGCTTTTTCCATCATACCCGAATTTTTGTAGAATTTTGAAACCTTTGCCATATTTCTCACATGGTAGATTGACGTGATCTTGTGTTTCCTCTTCATTATCTCTGAAAAGCATTTGGTATAAACCTTCTTCTTCTAGTTCACCCCATCTTTGAAAGATAGTAGGGTCCCATTTGAGCGTCATGATGGAAATTTGCTTGTTAGGATGTGGTCTTCCATATTCTTTTGGGGAACTCATGACTTGTCTTAAGTACAAGGTCTGATTTAAAGTGTATTCCCCCATGCCTTTGTCCTGAAACTTGCCTTTAAGCTCACCTTGTTTTGATGTCGAAGGTTTTAATGACTTAGGATCAATGTATGCCGATGAAGGAACCGCCTCACGATTACTAGGAATGATGGTCTCAGTCTTTGATTTTAGGTTATTGCAATATATGAATGGATTAGGATCACCGTTAACTGTTACTTCCACTCCATTATGAGGAAACTTAATGCATTGGTGATATGTAGATGGGACTGCCCTCATTTCATGGATCCAAGGACGTCCTAACAATATGTTATAAGTGAGATTTAAATCCAGGACTTGACAGACCACATCCTTTGTAACTGGCCCAACTCTGAGAGGTAAGATGACTGTACCCTTGGATGAACGCTCTTCATTATCATATGCCTTAATGGTGATCTTGTTTGTAGAATTCACAGCTTTATCAGAATATCCCAATTGTGTGATAGTGCTAAATCTACAAATGTTTAGACCTGCTCCTCCATCTATCAGGACTCGTTTTATTCGATGTTTGTGTATGAAGGCTTCAATGTGTAAGGGTGCATTATGCGGCTGACTTACAGAGGCGTCATCAGCTTCCGTGAAAGTAAGTGAATGTGGAACGGAAAGGTATCCCACCATGGCTTGAAACTGATCCATGTTTAGATCAGTAGGAACAGCAGTATCTCTCAAGATTTTATCAAGAATGGCTTTATGTGCGGGAGATATGCGTAATAGTTCAAGAATGGAGATGAGTGCGGGTGTCTTCCCTAGCTGTTCTACAAGGTCATACTCAGGTTTGGTTGATGAAGAAGCTGTGTTTTTAGTTGGAGCACCTTGCAAAGTGATTTTGCCTTGACGAGTTGTAGCATGACATTCAGAGGTAGGTTCGGAAGAAGATCCAACACCTTTTAGGACAATCCTGGGTCTCTGAGTAGAATTCTCAGACGCTTTGTCCTTGATGATAATGGTAGAGACATAATTGTCCATTGAAATGTGATTAATAGTTGAATCATAATTGTAAGATGCTCTGGTATAGTTGGTTTGATCCTCTGTGGCTTTAGCTTTTCCCTTGTCATGTTTTGGGAAAGGTTCCTTAAACATCTCATGTTCTTGATTAGACGAATGTCCCTCAATCTCAATGTCACCTCTATCAATGAGATCTTGTATGATGTTCTTCAGTCGATGAAAATTTCCTATCTTATGACCCTTGCTCTTATGAAATTCACAATATTCATCATCATTCCACCAATTTGGTTTAACCTTTGGTTCATATGGGGGAAAATCTGGAACTGTGATTACCTTGTTTGCCACAAGTTCCTTGAAAACTGACTCAAGTGGTTCTCCCAATGGAGTGTATTTCCTTCGTGATCTGGAAGTTGTTTGAGTATTCACTTGATTGTTGGTAGAACTTGATCCTAAAAAGATGACTTTGGGTCGCACTGTGTTGGCATCAACAACACCATCATTGACTGTGTTCTTGTTTTTATTCCAAAATCTTGGCTTGTCTTTTCCTTTAAAGTCATCTTTGTTTTCCTTGAATATCTTAATAACTCCTTGTTCAATTAGGACCTTTTCTGTCGCTAAGCCTTTTTCAATAACATCCTTGAAGGTGGACAAACAAGCTTTCCTTAGATCATAGCCAATGTCTTTGTTAACATTCTAGGTGAACATTTCTACCATCTGTTTTTGTGGAATTTCACAAGAGCATCTGCTGGCTAGATTTCTCCATCTTTGTAAAAATGATGCAAAAGATTCTCCCTCTTTTTGCTTGGTGTTGCACAAAGTAGTGACTGATATGTCTGTCTCTATGTTGTAGGAGAAATGTTGAATAAATGCCTCTGCTAAGTCACCCCATGACTTAATTCCAGGTGGAAGTTGGGAGAACCATTCCATAGCTTGATCACCTAAGCTTTGTGGGAATAATCTCATCAAATATGTCTCTTCTGCTGCTACCTCAATGCAAGCTATGAAAAATTGTCTTATGTGTGCCTTAGGATCCCCTTTTCCTCTATACTTATCAAATTTAGGCGTCACAAAGTGTGTAGGAAAAGGAGGCATTGGAATGCTCTTGTCAAATGGGTAAGGACATATGTCTCTCATTGTGTATTTGGGCTTCGGTGTATTTATGTCCTCCATTTTCTTTTGTAAGTCCCTGATTTGTTGTTCCAAACTGCTCTTAGGTGGAGATCGACTTCTTGGACCATATCCTATGTTTGAGGTACCCATTGGAGGAGGTGCATGTTGCATGTATGGATGATATTGATCATACACATGTTCATATGGAGGAGGTCTATAATGATGCTGTGTATATGGACCACTTGGTATAGATTCATGTTGAGGAACACCATATCTATTTTGTGCATGTATACCATATTCTACAGGCATGTCATGTTCCATTGTGTTGCCCCCAAATTTGACATGAGGTTTCCTTGTGTCCAAATTTTGAGCATGCCTTGGAATATCCCATTGCTTTGGTGGTTGATCCTTAGCATTTGTATGTGATTGAGCATATTTTTCTCCATAAGACTTCCATAATGGTCTGCGAAGGTGAGTATCATATGTTTGACCATGTGTATGTGGGACCTCTGGTTTTTGAAGCAAAGCTGATGGTGATTCAGGTACCATATGTGGTCCTCTACTTCCTCCACTATTAGGTCTCCTTTGATCCATATTGGAGTGAGATTGTTGCAAAGGTCTATGTTCCATTATTTGAGACATGTCAAAATCATGAGGTATCTTGGCTCCACTTTGTGCCATCATTTGTAAGAAGTATTGTCTATCCCTCCTCATTATTTCCTCAACCAATCGATTGAAATGGGGATTCATGATGGATTCTTCCACATCTGCTGAATGTACTGAGAAGTTGTCCACATTGTCATTGTGTATATCATTGTTGTTTATAGTGTCCATGTTCTCAACATTTGGATTGTTTCTATAGACATCCATGTCAGGTAATGTAGTATGATCAGAATTGAAAAAGATCTCATTGTCATACTCATAAGAACTCATGTTTGCGGACTCTTGAGCCTCTTTAGTTTCTCTCCTAGATTTTTGAAGACGGGTTTCAACCATGAACTAGGTATTGACCAAGATGTGTGAGACTAGATGAAAAATGGAAAGAGTATGGAAGACCAAGAGTTGGATGGAATGTAAATGAATCTGAAGTGTACTTGCAATGTCCAAAGTGTAAGACCAAGTATGTATCTAGTAGAGTAGGTGTGACTTCCAAAGAGAGGATAGTTTCTCTTGATGAGGTAAGTTGACCTTGACCCTAAGTAAAACCAAATGAGACCCAAAGGTAAGAAACTTTGATGAGGGACCACTTAGCAAAGTGTTGTTGTATGTAGTGTGTTGACAAAGTATGATGAGGACAAGCAAGTGACCTTTTGACTGAAGTTTAGACAAGTGTGAATGTAAAGTGAGATGTAAAGCAATGATGGAATTTGTGAGACCCAAAGACAGGTTGAATTCTAAATGAAACCCTGGAGAAATGACCTAGGAAGCTCAAGAATTCCGAAACTGACTGTGTTTGTTTGCTGGACTGTAACAGTTTTTCAATTCTGGACACAGACGTGCCTGTATACTTCACAGACGCAGTTTTTCGACATAGACGCTTCTCTGTTTAACACAGACACGCTTCTGAGATTTTTTGTTTTGTTTGCTGGACTATAACAGTTTTTCAATTCTGGACACAGACGTGCCTGTATACTTCACAGACGCGGTTTCCCGACATAGGCCCTGCTCTGTTTAACACAGACGCGCTTCTGAGATTTTTTGTTTGCCAAATGCAATGTTGACTGTTGGAACACAGACGCGATTCTGTCCTTCACAGACGCGACTAGACAACACAGGCGCTATTATGCCCGACACAGACGCTTTTCTGCAAATTTTGTGCAATTTTTCCAATCTGTGAAGCTGTTTTGTTGTGACCCAATCTGACTGTTTGACTGTTTTTCGTGACAAGAGGACACAGTGTTGATGAAGACCCAATGTTTGCAAGTGTTTAGACTCAAAATGACTCCAAGAAAAGTGTGTTGTTTGATGTAAAAATGTTTTGCATACACTTGAAGACACAAAAGACACAATGTTTTGCTGTTTGGTCTTGAATGTTTTGAATGTTTAACATAAGTCAAACACAATTCTTATGGCTGGCCAAGACAATAGTTGTTGATCCCACATGGGGTTTTACCCCCGAGGCTACGCTATTCAGAGCGGATACTTAGATGCTTGACCTCACTGGCTCCACCCTCGGCACTCACTTCTCGGGTCAGCCAAGCATCAGTCCCCATGAAAACTCCCCATGTCGAACTTTGTATCTCTACTAAGAATCGTATGTGTGTGGGCCGCTACCAGAGGTCCGACCTCCTGCCCCAACAACTAGAAGGATTTGGGCTTCTAAAACAAAAAGGTGCTAGTAAGGGCATCCGCTCGTGTGGCCATACATGCGGCACTTTCAGCTCTGGAAATACATAAGGCTCCCAGCCGGTAGGGGTTATGCCCTACAACTGATCAAATAAATTTGATCAAATGGGTTTATGGGGAGACATAGTGTCGGTATGAACTAATTAGCACACGTTATTCATAGTTTTCACCATGAATACATTTGATTATAGTGGTTCGGATGAGGTGGGTTTTCCTCGCTACCACTTGGGTCGTCCTCTTCTCACTAGTAGTCCTAATGACCACACGGGAAGACAGGCCCTCTAAAGATTAAACAAAAAGAGCCTATTGCTCAAGACACAAAAGACAATGATTCAATTTTAGTGCACCAATGGAAGTGTTTGCTAGTCTATGAAAACAAGGCACACAATAAAAATCCAAAAACCCTTGCCAAGGCCCTGCACCAAAGATTTGTTAGTAGTTTGGGTTGTTTGAAATAAACACCCCTTCCTGCAAGCACACAAGTTAGGTAAATTTTTAAAACCCAAAAGACTTTGTGAAAATAGGGGCCTTCAACCAAACGATTTTGCTTCCAAGATAAGCTGCACCAATTTTGTTAGCTAGATCTGAAAATGTTATTCCAAAAATAGACCAAATCTGAAACCCTAAATGCAAAATCCGAAAATTGAATCAAAGAAAAATGCGAAATTTCAAAATTGGTGAACACATACGCGATTACCCTCTACACAGACACGCCTCTGTGACACAGACGCGGTTCTATGAGACACAGATACGGATAAAAACCACAGACGCGCTTCCCCGACACAGACACAGATAAAAAAGACGCAGACGCGTTTCCGTACCACAGACGCGCCTCTCGAAAACCTGCAAAATAAAATTTTGTCGATGACACGGACGCGCTTCAAGATGTCGCAGACGTGCCAGAAAATCAAAAACATGATTCCAGATGTCGCAGACGCGCCAGAAAATCAAAAACGCGATCCGAAAGTATGCAGACACGAAAATGTCGAAAATGTTGTCGGAAATGCCTGATCTGCAACTTCAAACACGAAATCTACAACAAAAGTTTAAATGTAAAAGGGACAAGTTTCCCACCGGGCGTGCCAAAATGTATATGGTGAAAATGGATAACAATAATAACAACATTGAAAGGCTAAATGAATTCAACCACAAAACCCTAGCCTAACAATCAACAAAGATCCACCATAACATATGAAGATTACCTAAGACAATGCAAATCACATGAAATCACAAAGATTATACCATCACATGTCCAATAGGGTTTTGATCTCCATTCTTCCTATCTCCATTGATCTTGCTTGATATATTTGCTCTCAGATTTTATGTGCACAAGAGCTCAACAAAGAACGGAATGTGGTTGCAAGTACGATCGTAGTGTAGTCAATTGATCAAGTAGTTAGCTCATTAGGGTTTGATAATGAAGGAAGCATCTCCTTATATAGAAGACACAATAAGAAATGGAGGGATAAGATTGAGAGGTGTAAAAGGAGGTCGGCTCTGATTAGAGGGTAGGTAGAAGAAATAATAAAATAATGAAAGGGGTAGGTAGTGTATGAATTAAGAGATGAATGACATGTGTCATAGGTAGAAAAGGCTAATGAATTAATTAAATAAATAAAGATTTATTTAATTAATAGAAGAAGTGGGATCAATTAAATAAATAAGATATTTATTTAATTTAGGAAAATGATAATTTAAATAAATAAATGTATTTATTTAAATGAGAAATAAGGCTAGAAGAGGATAAATGAATTAATTAAATAAATAAGGATTTATTTAATTAATAGAAGAATTAGGCTAAAGTAATTAAATAAATAAAATATTTATTTAATTAGACATGACAATTTTGGGTGTCTACAGGTAAAATTAAAAAAACAAGTTCATAATAAACTCAATATGTAATAAAATTATATTCATTGGAAATCTTGCTTCGAGGACTATAATGCTACATTTTGGGTTGTCAAGATCATTCCATTTGAGCCTTCAACCAGAGGTTTCAAGGCCAAAAATCTGCAAAAAAATGTAGAAATCTTCAGAGAAGTGTTAAAAAAGGGGTTCGAACGAAGGGGGGTTCGAGCGAACCACCCATTTTTAGGGGAGTTCGAATGAAGGGGGGTTCGATCGAACCCCCGTGCTATAATTGAAAAATGACATAAACGGGCATTAAAGGTGCTTCGCTCGAAAGATGGGGTTCAAGCGAAGCGGGGTCTTCGCTCGAACCCCAAAGGGTATTCCATTCGAACACCCCCACTTCGCTCAAACCCACCGTAAACAAAATTTTCCACTTTCGCCAATTTCCTTCATTGGCAAAAGTGGGAACCAGCTTTGTGAGTTCACCCCTATCCTCACTTACATCTATACCAACTTCTGAGTCTGAGCCTCTAGTGGTTGCTTGTGTTTCTCCTTCAAATGTTATTCATGTATCCTCCACTAGTGCTAGTGAGTCTGCTTTAGAAAAAACCCAATGAAAATATCGAGAATGTGTTCTCAACCTTTTCCACATTATCTGAAGTGTTTGCAACCATAAGGGATTATTTTGATAAATATATGAAGGAATAAATCCCTAGATCCAATGAATCATCACTTGAGAATCCTCCCCATGTAATTAATATGACCTCTCCTCTTGTAACCACCACCGTTCAAGACTTTATCAATCCCTCTCAGGAAGTGGTAACAAGTGAGGATGATGATTCATTTTTACCACCTTGGTTGATGTCAAATGAACCTAAGAGAAAGAAACAAACTGTCTCTCTTGAAGACTTTGATTTTAGTCAACTTGTTCCTGTCAAACCCTAAGACCGTCAAGAAAGCCAAAATAATTTCAAGGGTTAAAGTTGACAAAAATAAGAACAAGTATGTTGAGATTTCTATTCCTCCCCCAAATGAATTTATTGGACAAGTCCAAGACTAAAATTATGTTATTTAAAGGATTGATCTAGGGAAGAAAAATCATGATTCTGTGGCACATGACGGTCAGCCCACCTTGGAGGCTTTAGTTTCCACGTATGATGAGGACAAAGTCAAGAAAGATCAACTTAAGACACGAATTGAGAAACTCACTTCAATTATTATCAAAGTGACCAAGTCTTGAAAATTTGTTTATCCAGTAGCTTCATCTTTGGACGAACAAGTTGCCAAGAGAGCTGAGCAGGTTGTATCAAGGAGTAGAGTTGTAGGAGAATGGATGGATCGAATGCTAAGTCAAGGAGCTTGAAACACAAGAAATTAATTTTGAAGCATGGTTGAGATTTGAATACTATGATCCAGATGATCTCATTCAAAATGGTTTGATTCTCCCATGGTGCATGTACATTGAGCAACAAGAAGCATTGGAGCACCGGATGAATATCCTAGAGAACCTAATCAAAGATATGAGGAAGGCTCAAAAAGAATGTGCAGATAAGAAGGAAGTGATTGTTGCAAAAATCTCTGAAATCCCATGTACTTTCCTTGATGAGAATTAAAAGGTACTTGATGCGGATGAAATCCTCAAAGAATTCAGCTTGCTCGTAACAATTGAGGTTGATATGGAGGATTTCTCTTTATCCTCAATAAATAAATTGGTTGATCTCCAGTTCATTCTAGAGTTTTTGGATACTATTTTGAGGAAGCACAAGAAGTGTTGCACCAACTTGGAAGATTCCATCACCAAGGTCAAAGTCATCACTAGCAATACCTAGGGACCTAATGGAATTCAAATGAAGAATGCTTTTCAGAAGTTTGAGGAGTTTTAGAAGCGAAATTCAGCTTAAGGGATTTAGTCATTTTAATGTTTTCCCAGTGGCATTTCATTTTATCCATTGACACCTCAGGTGTCCTTTTGTATTTGCTCTTGTGCACATGTTGAGTGCACAAGTCCTAAGTCAATTTGAGCTCTTCTTTTGACTTAGTCTTAGGATTAGTTATAATTTCCTATTTTCATGTTGCACCCCTCTTCTATATATATGATGGTTATTATTGTAATAAGGATATTTTTTCCATCTATGTTATGCAACAAAACTTTGTCCAAGTGACAAGAAAATTGAGACTTTGTGTTCTTTTTGTTAATTTGCAATTTAAGCAAGAAGGAGATAAGCTTGGCATTCAAACTTTGTTTTGAGTTCAATCTTTTATGTGGTATGAATGTTCTTATGTCATTGGTATCATATGTTCTTGAATGATTAAAGTTGGTTATAGTCATTGGTGTTGAATATTGAAGAACTTTTGAGTCTTTACAAGTAATCTTTGAATTGCTTTGGAAATTCAAAAATTGGGAATTAGTTGAGATAAGATTGCTTTAAGTCTTTTAGCTTTTAAAAGTTATCTATTGAGTTTCATTTAAAGGATAAGAAGTAAAGTCTTTGTGCTATACAGATGATCTAGATAGTGTAGAATATCTTTCAATATATTTGTTAGTCTTTGAGCTAACAATATATTTGGTTTACAGTGGTTGATAGGAGTTGTAGTACATAGAAAGAATCTTTGAGTTCCCAAGTGTGCAAATTCCCATCCCTAGGTCATTTTTTAGAAAAGGGAAGTAACAAAAGACTTTGTTATTTCATAGACACTTTACCTTCCAGAGTTAGTTAGTATAATATTACTACAAGTTTTCAAGTTGAGGAAAAATCTATTCTTTCAAGAGAATTAGATAAAACTAGTTCTGAAGGAAGAGCACAAAGTTATTAAATTGTATCCTGGATTAGTGTAAAGTTAGTAACTAGGAAAAGTAGAAAATAGTTGCAGTAGAAAGGGGGATCCTTCCCTTATAATTAGGAGGGAGCATATCTTTCCTACTGAAAGATATTATCCCAAGTTCTTTCGTGAAACACTCATTTTGTAATCCTTCACTAGTTTACAAAATTTTTGTTGGCATTTTTTATGTTTATGTTGTGATTGTCATTGATGGACACACACTTTCTTTGAGATCACTTTTTGTATGTATGAGTTATGCTCAATCGGTATTTGTTCCAAACCGGTATTGCGTTATAGTCTATAGGCTATCGGTGTTTTGCAGAAAGTGTTTATCGATCTCAAGCAGAGCGAAGAAACTAAAGCGGCAGTTATCATTTTCCCAGTCTTCATTTTTGGACAACCAGTAATCGATTTAATGTTTAAAACTGGTATTACTCTATGATGAGTTACCAACCACTAATCAGTAAAGTTGTATGAACCGGTAATACTCTGTGAGAGTTACCAACCGGTATTTTTGTGATGAGTTACCATCCATCGACACTTTGACGGTTATTTGTGTCGTGTTATCAAATGTGTCTAGATGCAATGAACCTAGGAACTTGCAATGTAATCCTATTGGACCGACATGAAATTGGATTCCTTTTTTAAGGACATCATGTCTAGAGTTTTATGTGTGGTAGCTGTTAGGGTTTTTGGTGGTTGATGAGTTTTTGTATGTGCGATCTTAGAAGAGAAGATCAAGTTTGTGTGCTGTAACAGAGTGTGGATTTACTGAAGACTGAAGTAATGCTAAAATGCATTAGCAATGAGCTATCATGGATCTAACCAAGCAAACTGTGATATTTGCTAGATCATTCACTTGTTGATTACTCACATCTTTGACAAGTCAGAAACCCTTAACCGGGTAGGCCTAGAAAAGCCTTTGTAAATCCTCTAACAAGGTGGTTCACATCTGTGGATCTGAAATCCTCTCACAAGGTAGTCTTTAATTGGACTTATCTCCTAACAGAGATTGAGATTCCTAATAGGATCTATTCTGGTAAAGAACATTGTATGACCTTAACCGATCTGGTTACTATTCTGCAGATAGTTACTTGTGAGTTTCATCTCATCGTGTTTTTTCCCATTTGGGTTTCCACGTCAAAATCTCTTGTGTTATGGTGATTGTGCTTCTGTGGGTGAATGACTTACTTGTTGTTTGGTTTGTATTTGTGTTAATCGGTTTGTTAGTTAAACTGTTATACTGGTTTACTACTAAACTGTTAAAGTGTTTGAGTTCAGTATTTTCCGGTATACTAATTCACCCTCCCCCTCTTAGTATTCATCAATTGGTATTAGAGCCAACCTTTCTATAAGTTTAACCACTTGGAAAGAGATATGGGGGAGTACACTGTGAGGGAACTTACTCATTGTCTCACTTAGTCTGAGAAAGCCTATGATGAACTCAAAGTCAAGTATAAGGCCTCTCTGGCAAAAAGGAGAGAGCATGCTGAGAAACTGATGGAGCTAACTGAAAATAGTTACTCTGATGAAGCGGACATGGAAGCCCTAGTTGGAGAAGTTGAAAAGCTGAATGAGTCTAATGCCAACCTAAGAAGGGAACTTGAAGGACCGAATATTAGGATGTGTCAAGAACTTGAGAACCGGAGAAAAGCTGAAGATCTGGTAAAAGACAAAGATCATGAGATCTCCAAGCTAAAATAAGAAATCAGTGCACTTACCGCTCAACTCCAAGAGAGCAAAGTGGAAAAAGAGGAAATGCAAGGTGAAATAAACATGGCTATTTCTGAGAATGCAACCTTGAAGGAATCCAATGCTGCTATTGCCAAAGAACTCACCGAGTCAAAGGAAATACTTGCCAAATTCAATAAGAGCACTGTCAAGCTAGAGCAGAAGCTGGAATAAGCTAAACTGGTGAAGAATACCATTGGAATTGGTTTATCTAGTTATAAGGTAGGTGAGACCTCTGGAGCAAAAGATGTAGCATCAAAGAAGCAACCAACACCAAAGGATAAAGGTAAGAAAAAATTCAAACCTATTTTCTTTAATTGTCTCAAGGAAGGACATACTATTAATGTATGTAGAAATAAGGCTTACAATAACTTTCCTTACTTTCTAAACAATAAGCCTAGATCTAATAGATTCAATGTTAGCAACAAGTCTGGGCATAAAGCATTTGAATGCAGGTCTATCATGCACACCACCGAAAGGTATCCTGAAAGGAGTCAAGGAGTCTTTCCCGAATCCTCTGGGAACCGAAATCCAAACCGGTTTAATACCTATAATCATCAGTCAGGAAGTGGTGGCTATCAAGCAGCAACCGGATGGAGAGCAACCTATTTGATTTGTCATGGTAGTGGCCACATAGCTGCAACATGCAGAAGGAATAATGGAAACATGAATAATGGACCTTGGAGAGCACTTGAAATGATTTGCTATCATTGCAACAAACTGGGTCATACAGCAAGATTCTGCAGAACGAGAAAGAATATCTTGGATGATATACCGGTCACTCCGGAAGGAAAGATTGATGTTGAAACTATTCAAGCGGATATGAAGAAAACCTGGAAGAAGAAGCCAGAAGAAGTGTCTTAAGAAGAACCGGTTTCTGCACCTAATGTCGAAGTCGTTGAACTGGAAAACTAAGCAACAGAAAAGCTTAGGGGGAACAAATTGGTGAAATGTTTCGAACCCCCGGTCTACACTGGTAAAAGACCTTAACCGGTAAGTGATACATGTCAATTGGCAGAAGACCAGAAACGGTAAAAGGAAAATTAGGGTTTACGCCCTAATAGTGGAGCATTTATTATGGTCAGTGAAGAATTTATTTAAAAAGGATTTTCAAGTCATTTTCACTTATCAATTTTTGAGCGAAGAAGTTTTCAAGTGCAAAATGACAAAAGGTGATTTATCTTGCAATTCAGAGAGATTTCAAAACCGTGAAGAAGAATCAAAAGGTATCATCAATCATTCAAGTGTAGAACCCAAAGCGGTAATCCAACAACTGAAGTGGTGAGTGTCGAAGTGGAAATTGCAAGCCCTAAATCTCGACATTCGAAGGTATTTATCGAGTTTCTCTGTTTATCATGGATTCAACATCTCACTCTAGCTCTAGTACACCCATATATTTAGTTGATTTCATACAACGGAAGGCAAAATATAATGCCCTATCCCAAATTCCCACTAGTGTTATAGTAGAGGAAGGTATTTCGGATTACATTGACTGTAAAATTGAACACCTAGGATCTCTAGTGATCCATTCTCAGTTGAGTTTGTTCTGCGGAAAGGACAAGAAGATCAAACTGGAATTCAGCATCTTGGAAAAGAAGAAGCTTCACAATGCGGTCTATTTCCTTGAAGAATTCTCAGATGATCACATTCGCATCATTCTAAGCAGAGTGCATGGTGACAAAATGTATTTAGAGCGGATGCATGACATCATAGCGGAAGTGATTCATGTCGTCACCAGTTTCTATAACATTGGGGAAGTGCCAGCCCTAAGAAAGATCGGCAAGATTGAAATGACTAAGCTCACCGGTTCTGTGAGTGACCAAAGGGGAATGACCATCAATACCATCAAGGACGATCTGGTCAAGTATGCCTACATGGTGATAGGTTACCAAACATTCTATGCTAGCAGGATCAATTGTCTCTGCTGCAGCGGTAAATGTTGGGTACAGGATGATTATGGAAGATGCCTCATTTGATTTATGCACCTGTATGCAAAGGAAACTCCTAGTGAACCTGAAGTCAATAAAATAGAACAATGCCTTCAGATTTAAATTCGAACAACTATTGGTCGGATTATTCTTCCACTTCCAAGGCTACTTTCCAGGAGTCGGTGATATTCAATGGTCTGCTGACCAACCGGTTACAAAGTAAATCAGGGAAAGTCTATAAGCAGTTGGAACTAGTTACCCTGAAGTCCTGAACAAATACTTTGATGAGTTCAGATGCAAGATGAGCCAAAGGGTGAGAATATCCAGTGATATTGTCAAGAAGTATGAAGAGGACATTTGCTTTATCATAAAAGTAGATGAGTGCATAATGGAGGCTGTTGAACCCAGAAAGGAAGAAGTGGAGCCTATGGGTTATGAGGTAACGTATGACATGTTGGATGGGTATGCTTCTACCCTACTTGCCTCACTGCTTGATCCCAAGGAGAAGAGAATCGACACCTATCTGGAGAGGATTACACCGGTTGAGGAGCCCTCAATGAAGAAAGGGAAGGCAGTACCATCTTTATCGGCACTAGTTACTCCAGCGAGTCCTAAAGTGACTAAGCAGTCACCAGCAAAGAAGAAACCGAAAGTTGCTCCTACCAAAGTCTTTGAGAGAAAGCGGAAAACAAAAAGCAACACACTAGACTCATAAGACACTGTATCTGAAGAATTGCCTAAGAAGACTAGGCAAATGAGGAAGAAGACAAAGGCAACTAGCAGTGAACCGACATCATCAGCACCAGTAAATATTGATATCTCCTCTTACAAACCTTTGACACATTATCAAAGAACCATTAAGAATATTAAGAGGAAAGTGTTGAGTGACTTAGTAGATTATTTTGATGATTTCAATGATAATGAGAAGGAGGAAGTAGAATAGTCAGTCATTCAATATTTATGTATTAATGATCGGTCGCCATCATAAATTAAATCTGTGACACCAGATTCTTTATATAATTCTTTGGACAACAAATGGTGCATTGCCATAGAAAAAGAACAGGAAATAAGAGAGGAAATATTTGCACAATATTTTCCTGATGTGTCCAATTCCGAACTCTATGAAGTTATGGAAAAATATAAAGGCCTCTTCTTTATGCGAAGAAGGAGACTCTTGTTGCTAGAAGGGAAAGTCCCTAAGGTGGTAAAAGATACCCACTCTCATACTCAAGCTGCTTTGAAATTGCACCAAGTATCCGAAGCCAACAAGAAGGCTGAACAATAACTGGAAATTGCAAAACTGGATGAAGTGTATAACAGTGAGGGAGAACAAGTCACTGAGCAAATGGACCCCATTGATGTTGATTCCGTGAACGGTGAAGATGTTACCCCTGATACACCATCAGAAATGGTAGGATAGGAGAAACAGGATGAGAAGAAGCAAAAGGAAGAGGAGAAGAGAAAGGAAGAGGAGAAGAGAAAGGAAGATGAGAAGAAATAGGAAGCGAAGAAGAAGAAGGAAGAAGAGTGGAAACAGGAAGAGGAGGAGAAGAAGAAGGAAGATGAGAAGAAACAGGAAGCGGAGAAGAAGAAGGAAGAAGAGCGGAAATAGGAAGAGGAGAAGAAGAAGAAGGAAAGATGAAAAGAAACAGGAAGCGGAGAAGAAGAAGAAGAAGGAAGAGAAAAGGAAAGAAGAAGAGAAGCGGAAAGAAGAAGAAAGGAAGAAGGAAGAAGAGAAAAGAAAGAAAGAAGTTGAAGAGCAGAAGAAGGAAGAAGAAGATAAGCAGAAAGCCAAAGAAAAGGAGGAAGTAGCAAAGAGTGCTCATATAGAGACCCCAAAGGCAACCGATGATAAAGCCAAACCGACTGACATCACCAGTCCCATTGACCTCCAATCTGCAAATGAAACGGAGCTACTGCAAAGCATTAAGCTTTCTCAAGAGCGATTGGATGCACTAAGGAGGAAAAAGGAGGAAGATGTGATTCAAACTGTGGTGGAAACACTCACCAGCTTGATTCTCGGTACCAATCTCCCAAGTACCGATTCCTCTTTAGCTCAATTGAAGCTCTTATGCACAGTTGTAGAGGACCAAGTGCAATGCCCAGAAGATGTTGCTAAAGCTAATGCCAAAAAGAAGCATCAAAAGGCTCTGAACACTACCTTGGTGAAGAAGTTGAATGAGCTCCGGTCCGATCTGCAGAAGGCATAGAAGGACATTAAAGATGTTCTGGATGAGGGGAATCTACTGTTCAGCACGATATGTCAACCCCATCTATTCTATGATGATGTGCTTGCTCAGAAAGACAAACTGCAAACTGATTTGCAGACATTCATAAGCACCTTCAAGATGCCATATGATTCCTTTACCGCTTATGGGCAAACTATTCACCAATTTCAACTTCAGGCTACAAGAATTGATTTGGAGATCAGCAACTGGACCAGGGATTTGCAAGAACTACAACTGGTTCTCCTACCAAGACTGCAAATACTTCAGAAATGCTATCTCAATTTGGATGCCTTGACATTTACTCAAGAGATGAGTACCTTGGACGCCATGGAGGAACAGGTATCCCAGATGCAAACAGAGAGTGAGGTTGCTACCTCATTGCTTGAGTCATGGTCTGTATCCATGAAGACTTTTATGCAAGACTTTAGATTGGTTTTTGACAAGTTTCACTCTTTATTGTCATTAACTCTTATTATTTTAATGCTAATGGACACAAGGGTTATTCAGTTGCACTTTGTCATTGTTGGCAAAGGGGGAGTAGTATTTTGCATTCAAAATTTTAATGTATGTGTAGACACCTAAAAATACCTCATTGATCGTGTACTAATTATTCCTGTAATTGATTAAATAATCTTTATTATTTAATTAAGTCAATTAAACTTATTCTTCTAAATTCTTCTAATTTCATATTTCTTCATCTTATTAATTATTCTATTTTCCTATTCTATCATCATTTAATCATTTTAATTATTTTCAAAATATTAATTAAATATTTATTATTTAATTAATTATGGTTAATTCCCCAATTTAAATAATCTTTATTATTTAAATAAATTACTAATTATTCAATTTCTATCTCTAATCATCTAATCATTCAACCCTTTTGTAAATATTAATTAAATATTTATTATTTAATTAATTGTGATTTAATTCCTTTAAATTAAATAATCTTTATTATTTAATTAAATTCCATTTCTAAAATAATTAAATAGTTTCTTTAAATTATTTAATTAACTAATTAATTCTTCCATTTCCAAATCCCCAAATTCTAATTTCATTTAATTTCTTCTAATTTCTTCCAAATTCAAATACATGTGCATGATTTCAAAAACCAAATTGAAAATCAAAGTTAAGTTCTAAATATATTCAAATGCTAAATTGAATTAATAAATTCAATTATTTGAATAATGTCTCATGCAAAGATTAAATTGAAAATCTAAATCTAAATGCAAGCACATGCTAAATTAATTAATTAAATCAATTAATTAATTAAATCATTTATCTCTTCAACTTCTATTTTCATCTTTCAGTTAGCTTTTTCTAAATTAAGCTCTCCGTGTCATCCTCTTTACTTCCTCCAATCATCCTTTTTCTTCCTTCAGTCAGCTTTTTCTCAATCAGTTAACTCAATTAATCTATTCAATCTATTGAGTTTCACTCCTACAATCAACAGTTCAACTATCAACTTGCATTTGAGCTCACCCGAGTTCACACCTCTTGATCATTTTGTTCCACCTTTCAATCAATCTTCTCCAATTTTCTATTAAATTGAGCATCCAAACTCCATTTTCAAAAATCATGAACTTTGAATCTTTGTGTCACTTGCAGGTTACCAGCGCAATATCTGAGAGTCATCATACCACGAAGAGGAGAAGAGCAATGGAAGCAATACGCAGTCACAGAATAGGGAGTTTTTATAGATTGAAATTATAATTCCTATTTTGCTTGATTGTATCATTTCATTGTCTAGTTTGTTAGATTTGTTGATTAGATAGGGATTCGTGATTCCCCTTATGCTTCTAATTGATAACTTTGTTTATTTGAAGATGAATTCTAGCACATGTTACATTTTTGGTGAACCCGACGTGAACTAACAACAATTTAACCTTTTTCTGTGTTCTGTGTGATTTTTGCAGATTGTACGGATTGTTCATTTTTTTTGTAGGTTGCATGAATTTTGAGAAAATATTTTCCGTCACGCAATCGCATAGACAGAATTATGCATCCGACCCTTCAGGGTCACGCATTCACTCTGATAAGGTCACGCAATCGCCCTGTCTAGATCACGCAATCACCCTTTCTGGGTCACGCATTTGTAGGGTTAATTATTGTTTTATTTTTCTTCTGTCTGTTATTGCTTCTGTATAATTATGTCTTAAATTTGGTTAATCTGAGATCAAAATTACTTTTTTATTTCAGGATTTGATTAACACAGTTTATGACAAGAAAAGTTCAGTTCAAGATTTCGGGTGCAAGAAGGACAAAACAACAAAGGAGAGAAGCCAAACGATATCAAAAAGTTCTCCAGGCAGAAAAATTGATACATGATTTGGAAGAACAACTGACCTTAGACAGATATAATAGCCCAGTTCTTTCTTATACAGTTAAATATGATCTAATAAATATTGAATGGATGATGAGGGATTTGGCTAGGGCTTCACAATTGGTTTAGCAGGTTCCTGATCGGGTTTAGTTTTCTTGTATTTTTCTAATTTTTTTTGTTGTCTGCATTCTGTCACGCAATCGATCTATTAGTGTTATGCAATCAAGTAGATAATGTCACACATTGGCTCTATTAGATTCACGCATTCGCTCTGTCAGATTCATGCATTCGTTCAGTAAGTATCACGTAATCGCTCAGATAGTATTACGCAATCGCCTCTGTCAAGTTCTTAGTTTCTATTTTCTGTTGGTTTATTTTGCTACTAATCTTCTGTTTACAGCCTGTGGCCAATTCGCAGAGAGGATTAGATTAGTAATTTTGCATGCACATCTCACAACAGTTAAAATGGACATGCATGGATAATCTCACACTTCAATTTTTAGTGCTTAAAATCAACAACAGTTAAAATTGACATGCATGGATAATCTCACACTTCGTTGTTGGTGCTTAAAATGAACATGGGCTAAAATTGACATGCATGGATAATCTCACACTTTGTTGTTGGTGCTTAAAATGAACATGGGCTAAAATTGACATGCATGCATCTTACACTTGGTTTTTGGTGCTTAAAAATCAACAAATGGTTAAAATTGACATGTATGCCTTCATTCTTGGATTTGGTGTTTAAAATTGACATGCACATGCAGATCTAACACCTAAATCTGGGCTATAAAATGAACGTGAATCAGGCTACATTAGATTAAATCATTTTTTCATTTTCTTAAGGGAAAAGAACTTTTCATTGTGTCTGGGGTGGACCTACAGTTGCACTAACTGACTTTCCACCCGCCATCGAGCTTTTGGGAGAAAGAGGGAAGGTGACAACGACATCCAAATTTTCTTTTATTCTATGGAGTGAGGGGTATCTTTGACTGGGGATTTCATAACCTCATAGAGGTACTTTGAATTGGGATGCGTTGGGGATATCATCTCTCCTAGCGTACTCTCGAGCGGGTTTTTCGAGCTGCTATATAAATATATTGGTTAGGCGATTAGAGTGTTGAGTGAATTTGACGTATGTGGGGGCCTTCTCTTCACCGATAAGCTCAACTAAAGCCTTAAGTGGCTTGCTCTGAGAATCTATCATTGGATCGGGATCCCTCGAAACCTAATACTAAGAACCAAATTAGTTGCCAAAAATCCTACGTTCAGTGGTTTCGGGAGTGCGGATAGTACTCCATAGATACCCCTCACGTACCTTACATTATGAGACAGAAATCCCTCGATGATAAGATCTTCGGATCTTTGGGGTAAGAGAGACTGGCATGCCCAAGAAGTGTGTGACGTGGAGTGGAGCCAGTGCTACCAGACTCTCTATCTATCCATCTTGTTTCGGTATTTTGCTACGGGGGCCTCACTGAATGGTGTCCAATATCCAGCCTAAGATTGTATTCCGTGCTTTTTTATGTATCATTGTGATAGACCAGTATTGAGTTAGTCCCTTGGGCTATTTTAGGCCCTATCCCACATATCTCCAAATTTTTTCAAGATTGTATGAAAACTGAGTCAGTCAGCTATACATACCTACCAACCATTGTTCTCAGACTTTGAAAACTACAAAACATTGTCCTACACACGAAGTTACCAAAAACAAAGTCCATTTTGAAATTGATTTTCAAAATGTCATTACATACTTGTGACCATAGTCTTTTACATAGTCCCATTTACGTCCTCATTATTGACCATAGTCTTTTGCATAGTCCCACTTACGTCCTCATTATCGTCCATAGTCTTTTGTATAGTCCCATTTACGTCCTCATTATCATCCATATTAGTTGCATAGTCCACCATTTATCATATACGTCTTCACCTAGACCTCATATACATCTAAGTCTATTATCAGTTATAGGTTCATAGCATGTGCCTTCATGGGTCTCCCAGGTGATGGTTTTCTCCCCTTCGAGCAACCTAATCTAGTTCCAAATGGCGGTCAATGAGAAATCATCGATGGTCTAGCTAACTTAGCTTGGGATTTAAGAGGAAGCGCACCCCAATATATGGGAGTTATATACGAGATAGATATTGAGTCTAGGATTGCCTGTATGATTGATAGAGAGATTGAGGCCGAACAACTTCGTCAACAAATGGAAAGGCTTGCATTAGAGAAAGCTAGAAAGGCTAAAAAGGTCTCACATCAAAATCCTCAATAGAGAGTCTAGTATAGTATTGCATACCTCATATTTACATCTACTGTCTAGTGTTAGGTCATCGTCTTGCATAGAACCGTCATCATATAGGCAATTTTAGATTCCTGTCACAAGGTCCCAGAAAGCAAAAGGAATAATGGACCCAAACAACACACAGTCTACAAACCCTACTTGGAACATGGACATGTCAACAGGTCAACACTTAGGTACACAGACAATGTCCACCATAAATGAATTACAACAACATCTAATAAAGGAAGAAATTGAGTCCGTACAACAAGACCCACATGTCCTCATGATCCTAGATGCACTTATACATAGCGATAGGGACAAGAATCTTTCACTGTTAATACAAAATGGGGCAAAATTACCTGAGGATTTTGATGTCACAAAGATTTTACCACCAAGAAAAACTTTAGGTCAAGATAATAGTCAAACACCACCCTTGATGCAAATACAAGCAACAACCTCCAGTCTTCCTCAAAACGTACCTCTCCCAACAAATGTCAATACAAATGCAAAATTTCAAACAAGCATGTCATCTTCAGTGATCAATGATAGTATACCATCACATAGCATACCGATAATGTCAAGTGTCTCAACACCTATTCAAACGCAATCAACAAGTGTAACCCAACCTCCAGTTTCCTATTCTATGGGATCCACATATGGTTATCAAAATGCAAATCTAGGTATTACCAATACAACAGGAACAACTCAACCAAACATGGGTTCACATATCGCCTATTTCACAGTACCTACTGGAACACACAACACACAAGGTTATAATCTTGGTACCTTTCAACAACCTCCTAGTTATGCAACCACGAAACCTTTTGTGGGACATACACACACACAAGGTATACCTTTGACATCAACAGATATTCTGACACAACAAGTATAGAGTTTGCAACAACAGATGACGACCATGCAAACTGGTAATGATAAAAAGAGCTACACAATGCAGGACTTACGTCCTTATCCATTTGATCACACATTATACATGCCGCCCTTCCCACAACATTTTGAAATGCCCAAATTTGATAGATATCGAGGGAAGGGTGATCCTAGAGATCATATCAAAGAATTTTTTAGAGCATGTATAGAAGTTGCCTCAGAAGATACTTACCTAATGAGACTATTCCCTAAAAGTCTGGGAGGTCTGGCTTTAGAGTGGTTAAAACATCTACCACCAACCATCACATCATGGGGGGAATTAGCGGAACAATTTATTGCCAACTTCTCTCACAAAATTGACACCCCGGTTACTTTGATGGATTTATGTGCTGCTAAGCAATACAAGAATGAAACATTTGCATCCTTCGTACAATGATGGAGGGCTCTGTACAGGAGATGCAAGACAGTTATCCCAGAAACCGAGCAAGTGGATATGTTTACACAAAATTTGATTCCTAAGCTAAAATATCTGATACAAATGCAGTGTCTTACCACATTCAAACAAATCACAGAAAAGGCTCTCAAATGTGAGAAGGGCTTGGTAGAGCAAGGTCTTATTAAGTATGGCAATACCAACAACAATGACAAATCTAAGTTTTGGTCAAAAAACAAAAATGTGACCAATGATGGTATTGTAGACGCCAAAACAATAAACAGAACTCAACCCATTTTATCATTGGAGTCAACAAATCCACATACCGGGAATAACACAACCTCAACCAATGTAAATGCTATGCAAAATACAAACACAAGATACCCCATGGTAAACGCTCCAAGAAGAAATTACACACCTTTAGGAGAACCTATTGAGTCAGTGCTCAAAAAGTTAATACAGACAGACATGATAACTCTACCTGAAGTAAGAGTATATGAACTAGGTCCTTTCAAACCTACATGTTGGAATGACAATGATTTCTGCGATTATCATAGGACTAAAGGTCACAAAATGGCAAGTTGCTACAAATTGAAAAACTTGGTCCAAGATATGATAGACCAAGGGGACATCACAATTGATACGGATAAAACCTTAACAAACACAAATCATACGATTTTTAAGGATCCTTTTGTTAAGCATGACAAGGGAAAAGCAACCACATCAGGTACCCAAGACAACACGGCTAACTACATGAAAGTCTCATATGACTACACTATTCATGCCATTAGTTCAGGAGATACAACAAACAATGATTCACAAGAAAACCTGATCAGGAGGACCAATATCAAGACACTCATAAAGATGACAACCAAATTTGCATGATATCTGAAGGACCAAAGTACGATGATGATACAAATCTTTATCTCCAGGACTGGGGCCAGGATCAACCATCTCACTCAAATTGGTTTGAAGATGAACTCGTTGAACATATTATGAATGTCAAACATACACATTGGGACTATGAAGAAGGATTTAATATAAATCTAGATAAGACAGCCTATGATACAAATGATATAATTTCTACAATCACAATTACTCCCAGAGACAGAGACAGTGTAGTGGTTACTCACAAGTCAAAGGTAACCTTGCAAGGGATACCACAAAATCAACCACCAGCAGTAGGGACTTACAATGTAGTTGAGAAAATTAAGAAAACTCCGACACAGATATCCTTATTCGAACTACTGCATATTTCACCCAATCATAGAGCTAGACTAGACAAAGAACTTCAAGATTCAGTAGTGGACAGAGATATAGATGAACGTGCCTTCCAGTCTATGGTAGGAAATCTGACACAAGGTACACATATTGCATTTATAGAACAAGATATTCCTAGTGATAAATTGCTTCATAATGACCCACTACATCTGGAAGCTTACATTCACAAGAAAAGAATCAGAATTGTACTTATAGATGGGGGAGCCGGTCTGAACATTTGTACCTTAAAGCTGGTCAAAGCACTGGGATATTCTGAACTTCACATTGATTCTTCCAAAAGGATAAACATCAAGGCTTATGATGATGAAGAACGTCCATCTAAAGGCATTGTAACATTACCTGTACAAGTAGGACCAATAACGACAGAGGTCACTTTTCAAGTCTTGGACAAAGAGTTGGGATATAACATGTTATTGGGCCACCCATGGATCCACACCATGCAAGTAGTACCATCTACATTTCATCAGTGTGTCAAATTCCCATACAATGGTATTGAAATCACCATAAAGGGTGATCTAAATCCGTTTCAACATTGTAATTATCTAAAAGACAGTGTCGATAATCAGGTACATATCAATCAGGTTGCACCTCTCACTATATAGTTGGAAACATTAAAGATCACAGAAATACAACAAGATATTCCTACGACATCCTCCTTACAAATAAAGGATAGGGGTTGTGGAGAGTACTCTATTGCAAATACTTTAAATGGGAAACAGTTGCCTTTTTCTCCTAAGTCCTTTGGGAAACCTCACACTACAGTACAAAAGAAAGACAAAGGAAAAGAAATTGTCAGATACTCAGACTCATGCTCTTTCATTAGATGGGGAGACTTAGAGGAAGAATCCTTGAACGAAGATGTTAACCATTGGATATATAGAGAAGAAGATCATATAACAACACCCAGAATACACACAGATTAGTATGGCAATGGATTCAAAATACTCCAAAGACATGGATATGATGGTACCACAGGCCTGGGGTTACAAAAGCAAGGAAGACTAGAACCTGTTGTTCCTAATCATAATCTAGGAAATCAAAGATTAGGATACAAGCATGTACAACATATCACACAAGCCAGACATCGTACTCTTGATATACTAAATCGACCAAGCAAACCATCAGATTACATATCACAAAGGAATTGATCCACATAGGCTCTTCCATCTTCATCTCAAACAAGCAATCAGGTACCTACATCACCAAGCGTAGAATTAGATGGGGAAGACATGAGACAACTCTTGCAAAAACCCACCGCGGAGTTACAAAATGATGCAGTTATTGACACAACAATACAGGCTAATGTGGCAACAAATGCAAGCTTACCACCACCACCTGAATCCCACCCATGGTTATTGTCACTACTTCTACCATGAGAAGCAACTCAGGCTCAACCTAACGAAACAGATGAAGAAAGATTGTAAAGGTTTATACCTGGCTTAAGAAGGGTCACTAATGCAAAAAGAAGACCAATCAATCTACAACGGAATTAGGGATAGGAACAAGAAGAAATAAGTGATGATAGCCCATATGATGAAACATATATTGACAATGAGACAGATTCAAATGACTATGAATTCTTATCACTCCATGATTCTAGCCCACCCAAAAGTGTAATATTAAGGAATCAAATAAGGCTTATACAAGATGAAGATACACAGAGCTAGTCAAACAATCAAGTCTTCATGTTATCCGAGTCTACTAAAGAAGGGAGTAATGATTTACCCCTAGTACATTCACACTTGATTGATTGGGGGCAAGAAGGAAAACCAACACTGGATTGGTTTGAAAATGATGAAGCGATTTCAGAATTTCTAGGAGTCAGAGAAGGATTTCCGCAAGGTGATCATAAAGCAGGGTTTGCTATAGACCTAAATAGAACGACATACTTTGGAGAAGAAAGTACTTCTCAAATAGAAGATAAGGATCAAACTACCCATAATGACAAAAGTGATTTGGGTTCCTATGGAAAGAGAAAGTTCAGCATTACTTACAGAGGAAACAGAAGAAGTAAACATAGCAGAAGGGGAAATTGTACATAACATCCATCTGGCAAAATCACTGAGAAAAGAAGAAAAAGATAGTTTCATTCATTTCTTCAAACAACTACCTATCAACTTTTCTTGTTCCTATTCAGACATACCGGGCTTAGATTCTGAATTAGTGTTGCATCACTTACCATTGATACCAAGAGTTAAACCTTACAAGCAAAAATTGAGAAAAATGCATCCAAGTATCGCATTACTGGTTAAAATAGAATTAAAAAAGTTGCTAGATGTAGGTTTTATCAGACCTATTGACTATGTGGAATGGATATCAAACCTGGTACTTGTGACTAAGCCCACGAGAGGCATCAGAATCTGTACTGATTTTTTGAGATCTAAATAAAGCTTGCCCTAAGGATGACTTCCCGCTACCTAATATCAACATGATAGTTGACCTCATAGATGGAAATGAGATGCTATCCTTAATGGATGGTTTTCTAGGATACAACCAGATTAAAATTGCACCAGAAGATCAACATAAAATGACCTTTACATGCCCATGGGGAACATACTACTGGAATGTGATGCCATTTGGTCTTAAAAATGTTAGGGCAACATACCAGAGAGCCATGACAACATTATTTCATGACATGATCCATAACATAATTGAAGATTACGTGGATGACATATTGGCTAAATCACAAACCAGAGAAAGTCACCTTGCAGTTCTTACACAGATATTTGATCGGTTGGAACAGTATAATGTCAGATTAAATCCAAAGAAATGTGTGTTTGGCGTAACAACAGGTAAACTATTAGGGTTTATAGTATCAAATAGAGGAATTGAAATAGACCCTACCAAGGTCAAGGCAATCATTGATATTCAACCTCCATCAACACTTAAACAACTCATATGGTTACAAGGAAGATTGCAATCCATAAGGAGATTCATAGCATAGTTGGCAAATAAGTGTCACCCATTCCAACATTTACTCAGGAAAGGAGTTACTTTTAAATGGATAGAACAATGCCAGGAATCTTTCCAAGCTCTAAAATATTATATTTTGAACACACCAGTGTTAATATCTCCTACTCCAGGACAACCTCTATTTTTATACATATCAGCAATAAACTCAGCTCTAGGAGCTCTATTGGCACAACATGACAAAAATGGAAAAGAAAGAGCCATTTATTATATAAGTAGGACTCTGATCGGCTATGAGCTTACTTATACCCCCATAGAGAGAGCATGCTTGGCAGTAATCTTTGCATCCCAAAAGCTCAGACACTACATGTTGAGTCATAAGGTACAACTCATTGCACGGTTTGACCCACTCAAATACCTATTGAGCATAGCGACATTGACCGGGCGATTGGCCAAGTGGGTTATGATCTTGAGTAAGTTTGATATAGAATACATAGACAAAAAAGCTATCAAAGGAAAAATAATAGCAGATCAATTAGCAGAGGCTCCTATACAAGACAATCACCCATTGTTGATAGACTTTCCAGACGAATCTGTGTTTACACTAAATGCCTCAGTAATGTGGAAGTTATACTTTGATGGATCATATACAAATCACGAATTTGGAGCAGGTATTCTCTTCATTACTCCTCAAGGGGATGTTATGCCTAAGTCATTTAGGATCAATTTCCCATGTACCAACAATATGGTAGAATATGAAGCTCTCCTCATAGGGCTTCGTACAACTGTACAATGGAAAATACAATAGTTACAGGTCTATGGTGATTCGCAGTTAATTGTAAACTAGGTCAATGATGATTACAATACAAAGGATGACAAACTCATGCCTTATAAGAAGTTGGTCGAAGATTACAAGGAGCACTTTAGCAAAATTACCTTTGAACAAATCCCCAGAATACAAAACAAGGCAACAGATGCAATGGCAACCATGGGATCTCTTCTGAATATGCCTGCTAACGAAACTCAGTTTGAGTTCATCATAGAACAGTTAATGCTACCTGCATATGAGACCCACCTATCAGACTATGTATGTGCAATTATGGGTCCAGAATCACCTTGGTATAATGAAATATATACATATTTGCATACCCAATACATGTCACCAGATTTGTCTAGAAATCAAAAGAAGACCTTTATTCGTCAGGCATCTAGATACACCATTATAGCTGATACTCTATATAGAAAGGGTTTCGATGGAACTCTTCTCCGATGTCTGGATGAGAATGAAGCACACCTTGCTTTAAAAGAAGTCCATGATGGAATCTGTGGGGCTCACCAAAGTGGTCCGCCATTATCAAAGAAAGTGTTGAGAAAAGGGTATTACTGGCCAACCATGGAAAAAGATGCTTATAAGTATGTACAGAAGTGTAAACAATGCCAAATGCATGGAGACCTTATTCATGCACCAGCACAAGATCTTCAACCCATCACATCACCATGGCCATTTTCACAATGGGGATTAGATCTAGTAGGTAAAATCAACCCTACTTCTTCCAACGGGCACAAGTTTATCTTGACAGCCACCGAATACTTTACAAAATGGGTTGAGGCGATTCCTTTTACATACACTACTGGAAAGAAGATATCAAAATTTATGCTCAACTACATTATATGTAGGTACAGAGTTCCAATGTGCTTTGTGACAGATAACGGGCGTCCATTTAAAAACCAGGAAGTGAAAGAGTTGTGTGACAAATTCCACATACAACAGAGATTTGCCATGCCATATTATCCACAAAGTAATGGACAAGTAGAGGCTACAAATAAAACAATATTGAAAATTCTTAAGAAAGTAGTCACTAACACAAAATGGGACTGGCATCTCTAGTTGAATTCCACTCTCTGGGCTTACAGAACAGGAGTGCGCACACCTACAGGAGAAACACCATATTCCTTGGTCTATGGTATAGAAGCAATACTCCCCATTGAAATAGAAATATCATCTCTAAGAGTATCCTTACAGAATATTATATCAGAAGAAGACTACAGGGTAGCAAGGTTGCAAGAACTAGAGACCCTTGATGAAAAATGACAAACAACATTCAATCATTTGCAAGGATATCAAAATAGACTGAGATGAAGTTATAATAAAAGGGTTCACCCATGAACCTTTCAAGTGGGAGATCTAGTACTTAAAGAGAATCAAAGGAGCTTAGCAGAATGAGAAAGGCCAGGAAAATTTGAACCTAATTGGCTAGGTCCTTTCATTATAACAAGGGTCATAGGCAATGGTGCCTATCATTTGGCTACCATGGAGGGAGATCCAATCTCTGACCCTATGAACAACATGCACCTTAAGCGATATTATACCTAAGGGTTGTGTAGTTTAGCTTTTACTTTCCGCATTGCATATCATATCATTTAAAACACTGCATAACATGTAGTTTCCTTTTTAGACGCATTGCATTCTTAAAGTTCAGCATTCTTATATAGAAGCATCAAATAAAACAAGGAAACTATTCGAGTTTATCATTTGTTTGCATCTAAAGAAAACAAGGGTCGTTGTCTTTCTTAGATATTCGAACATGAAGTCTTTGGGGTTCTAAAGTCATTCATTCTCAACATTAACTTGTGACGATGCTTTACTTATGGTTGGGTAGTGATTTCACTATTTGAGACTTGTTAACCCACAATCTATCAATTGCTATATCTCAAACACATTAACAAAATCTCTAATTCAATCTAGACACCTAGTTGATCATATGACAAGTGAAAAATCTAAAATTCTACTTCAGCGCTGCTGTAATTGTCACACCCAAGTAGGTTTCATTACTTACAAGTCAAGGCAAACAAACATTAAAAAGAGAAAAAGAGCTATGCCAAATATCCATCTCAAGGTAAAAGAGCAATGATATATAACTGAAATATCATGTATACAAATGCAATAAAAGGCTTGACTATGGGAACATACAAGTAACTCCATCAGGGCTATGAACACTTACTGGCAATGGAGCAATATTTAAGAAATTACAGTCTATAACCTCGTCGGAGCTCTCAAGGCTTGCTGGGAGCGAGGCTCTATTCGGGATGCTTTTGAAGTTAGAATAATACATGTAGCTAGTCGTATAGGATGCTAAGGATCTCTAGTGAACACAAGAGCGGGAATTAACTCATCTGCACACACATGGGAAAAAGAAGATCAAAGTTTCAAGAACCAATGGGGAAGTTTTCCGCGTCTCCATTTGTAAAACCTAGTCACTAAGTGTGTTGAGATGAATGTGTCGAAGGGCCTTAGAGATCGATTGACCGCTTATCTACGAAATGTTTTGCACCTTCATTTTCAATTGGTGTATTCAAATGCAAAAACAAAGACAGTCAACCTTGTTCGAATAGGAAGTGCATCTTCATCCTGCATATTGCATTCACATAGGTCATGTCGAAAATTATTTGTCTCCACACGCATTCTGCAGATCATCATATCATACAGGTCTGCACACTGGGGGCATGACTGAAAAAATCCAAAAAAAAAAAAATCAGATAAAGTCCTGAAAAATCCAAAAAATCAGATAAAGTCCTGAAAAATCCAAAAAATCAGATAAAGTCCTGAAAAAATCCAAAAAAAATCAGATAAAGTCCTAAAAAAGTTCAAAAACATTGAAAAACTCAAAATTCAAAAACATTGAAAAACTCAAAATCCAAAAACATTAAAAAACGTAAAATCCAAAAACATCCATATAATGTCCTGAAAAATTCAACCAAAAACATCCATATACGATCCTGGAAAAATCAAACAAAACATTCAAAAATCTACCTACATAATCCAAAAACATCAAAAAAGCTCTTGGAAAAGAACTAAAAATTGAAAATCAATCAATCAGAAAAACTTGCAATAAAATGTCTTGCGAGAAACAAATACCCTAGCAGATATCTAGCAAACACTTCACATGAAGTTAACAAAGGATACGACTATCCAGTCAAACATCTGCAATCAACTGATCAAACTGTCCTATCAATCATATCATATCCATATCAACGTGATCATTATCTTGTCTTAAATAGAAGAGAATACACTCGAAATCAGACAGGTTAGTCTTAAATGGGGTCTGCAACTTTCTGAGATCAGA
This sequence comes from Cryptomeria japonica, assembly GCF_030272615.1. Taxonomy (NCBI): domain Eukaryota; kingdom Viridiplantae; phylum Streptophyta; class Pinopsida; order Cupressales; family Cupressaceae; genus Cryptomeria; species Cryptomeria japonica. The sequence goes on from NC_081405.1 coordinate 375,850,669, forward strand.
CATTATCAACCATCACATCAAACAACTAAGAATGAAGGCACAAGGTCAGTATAGCTGCTGAATTTTGTCCGGGTCAGTCTTTATCTTTTTATTATTTGGCGACAGATATTGTTTCTATGCTACTCAAGGATGTCCACAAGTGACTAGAGGAGTTATGATGAGCATTATCTTTTTCTTTGTTTGTTGTTTGTGGTGTGAACCGATGAAATTCTAGGGAAATTGCTCTAGTGGGTGTCTATGATAGAGCCTTCACATCAAGGTGAAATCACCACACATACCTCGACCCCTAATGCAATTCCCAGAATGGAGGGTTCACTCCTTGTCTGCTACGTGTTTGTTTCTACAATGAGATATCTTTGCATCTTGGTTCCTTATACCTTGATGTGCTAAAGTTTCATTGCTCAATAATAAGGCTCAGTGATGAATATATATTGATGCAATAAAATATGTGACACAGGTTCGTGATTTATTCAATTTCATTTTCATTTTCATCTCATTTGCTTATTGATAGTTTGTTGTTTTCTCATCTTCTGTCTAGTCGCATTCTTTCTACCATTCTTTCTAACATCGTTTTTTCTCTCTACCATCTGACTAACATTTCTTCAAGGAGTATCTGAGTTAAAATTGATTCAACCATTATCATACAAAAATACACTCATTATAGATTCATCTACATTCATTATAGATTCATTTGCATTCATTATAGAGTTCATTTGCATTCATTATAGAGTTCATTTGCATTTCATTATAGATTTTATTTGCATTCATTTAGATTTCATTTACATCATACATGTATTACCATTGCATTTAGAATCATATAGAATTCAAGTAGATATGCATCATACAACTCATAACGTCATATAAAGCATACATGGAAAATAATATACATAGGTCATTTCCAAAAAACCCGCATGCCATATATATAGCTCAAAAATGATAATGTGTGTGAAGACAATAAATAATCCCGAAGGCTCAGATAACATGATCAACCAAAACTGCCTATGTCAGTAGTTGGATCCTGTCCACTAGATCCTACCCCAGGATGTCGAGGTGGTCCCATAATACCACCACTGCTAGTCCGTCGTGAAGTAGATCTACTCGATCTCCTCCCCATGTATGCACTAAAGCTAGGCTCTCTCTGACCCTCACGGACGACTCTCTCATATGCCTGCCGATAATAAATAGATTCTTGCGCAGTAGTGAAATACCTATCTGCCTGGTCGCGCACATCTATACCTGCTCTAAAAAGCTGATTGAAGGCATCCATAGTAATTTGACATCTCCGTACTGCCTCATCTCTCTCCCTTTAAAGACGATCTCGCTCGATATCTCGTCTGGCGACCTCGTCCTCCAAACTCTGAACCCGTGCTCTAAGAGTCTCGAGCTCATCATCAACCTGTCCTCTCCCATCCTCAGCACCAAGCACATCCTCCAACTCTGGCATATCATCATCATCATCATCCCCACCCTCACTACTCAATGACTCCAAAGAATCATCACTGTCCTCACTACTAATAGACTCAGTGTCTCCACCAATGTCTATATCCTCATCTCCCTCTCCTCTACCACCATCTCCCCCATCTCCACCACCTCCTCCCCCATCTCCACCATCTCCTCCGTCTCTCCCCCCTGCGTCTATCCTCAACTGCTATCTAGGATGGCAAATCTACTGTGTTGTAATTAGAACAGTAGGATTAGTCAAAGGCACTGGCCCGTGCCTAGCAAACCATGCATCATACTCCGTTGTCATCCCCGGATCCGCTCCACCTCTACCCCAACCCCAGAGTAATGGCTACAAAGAATCAAACTCAGCAGAAGCAACATGTGGTTGAATACACACACCCCAATCAGATACCTCTCGCGATACATGAGCAAAATATGCAGTAACCACAGGTGTCACCTGTACCTCACCAAACTGTCTGAGAACCCACCCAGGAAGATACATCTCTATGATCCGCTAAGTCTCAAAGGTCCTCCCAATAAGATATCTCTACTGTCGGAAGAAAGACAAGTGCACTACATCATCAGGCCAACCGGAGCAATCTAAGTAAGGTCTCCAAATGAAATGCTGCAATATATCCAACTGATGTCTCCAGTACAAGGTGTTCCCTGAACCCCTATGTCTGATACCTGTTGTATACCTAAAGGCATAAGGCTCACCAGGCTGCAAATCTACATGAACAACAGGCCTAGAAATAGAAATGTGCTCCCATGCCCATGTTTGCAACAAAGTAACACCACAACTAGTAGAACGGTATCCTAGATACACAATATCATGCATCTGATAGTACAACATGGCAAGTAGACAAGGACCCCAAGCATACAGTCGACGATGCACAATCATATCATGAAGCACTTTGCCCCATCCAACTGGAAACCCATGACCTCATCGATCAAGTATAAGTAAACCACCGACAATACCGCATAATATAATGGTCAAGTCATCATAGTCTAATCAGGCCCAAGGGATCTCATAACGGCCACCGATCTGCAAATCCTGAATCTCACACTCAAAAAGTGCACATAATCCAACAATACCATCATCATGGTCATATATTACTCTCTCACCATGAATGGGAATACGCAATATACGCCATACATCCTCTAAGGTAATGGATGCCTCACCAATCGGAAGATGAAATGAACACGTCTCTGAGTGCCACCGCTCTATCAAAGTTGTAATCATGGCCTTGTTGGCCATAACCTCTGGCAAATGCAATACATGGTAAAGACCAAGCTGATGAATATGCTCAATCTCATCATCCGGTAGGTCAGCTCGAAGATCAAGTCCACTAGGTCTTCTCTGTCAACAGTATAACACTCCAATGTTCTCCTGCAATGAGAAAATGATCAAACTATCAGATGTCAGATCCTAATAAACTTAAAATATTTTCAAACACATGACAACAAATAACATATACAACGAATGCGTAGCAGTTATGACTTATGCGGTACAAATAAGACTCTTGCATGATGATTAAAGCTAATGCGTGACAAAAAACACTTATGTGTAATGATACACACGAATGCGGCATGTTAAAGCTAATGCGTGACACTTATGACAAATGCGTAACATTTAAAGCGTTTGTGGTACACTAAACACTAATGCGTGAAAATCAACAAGCGATTGTGTAACACAGAGTAAAAAATGATCAAGGACAATTTTTGAAAAACAGGCAAAAATCAAGGAAAAACAATGAAAAATACCATGCCGCCAGTCCCAGGAGGTCTCTGAAATGAACGTACTCAGTCCGACAAGTGCAATCGAGCTCTATAACTCGCCATGATGATCAAAATACTCAGAAACAAGCACCAAAATTGCAAAGAAACCAAGGAACTATCAAATCACAAATGAGCAAATGAAAACCTAGAATTCTCTATTTATAGCTCAAAAAATTAGGGTTTTACGACACCCTGACGCCCGTGGTCCCTGCCAGCTTCAAACAACTTGTAGCCTACTCAAACGATCTCAAAATGACACTAAATTTCACACGCTTGCTCTTTAAACTGGTATCGAAAACATGGTCTCAATTTTTGAATTTTCCGACCACCTTTTTCGAGGGGGCATATTTACACTATGCAAGCAATACCGGGGCATACTGGGGCAGAATTTTTTGTTTTCTTTGAAACAATGTTGTTCCGACTTTGTCTCAAAGAGGGGCAAACGTAGACACCTAAAAATGTCTCATTGATCATGTACTAATTATTCCTGTAATTGATTAAATAATCTTTATTATTTAATTAAGTCAATTAAACTTATTCTTCTAAATTCTTCTAATTTCATATTTCTTCATCTTATTAATTATTCTATTTTCCTATTCTATCATCATTTAATCATTTTAATTATTTTCTAAACATTAATTAAATATTTATTATATAATTAATTATGGTTAATTCCCCAATTTAAATAATCTTTATTATTTAAATAAATTACTAATTATTCAATTTCTATCTCTAATCATCTAATCATTCAACCCTTTTGTAAATATTAATTAAATATTTATTATTTAATTAATTGTGATTTAATTCCTTTAAATTAAATAATCTTTATTATTTAATTAAATTCCATTTCTAAAATAATTAAATAGTTTCTTTAAATTATTTAATTAACTAATTAATTCTTCCATTTCCAAATCCCCAAATTCTAATTTCATTTAATTTCTTCTAATTTCTTCCAAATTCAAATGCATGTGCATGATTTCAAAAACCAAATTGAAAATCAAAGTTAAGTTCTAAATATATTCAAATGCTAAATTGAATTAATAAATTCAATTATTTGAATAATGTCTCATGCAAAGATTAAATTGAAAATCTAAATCTAAATGCAAGCACATGCTAAATTAATTAATTAAATCATTTATCTCTTCAACTTCTATTTTCATCTTTCAGTTAGCTTTTTCTAAATTAAGCTCTCTGTGTCATCTTCTTTACTTCCTCCAATCATCCTTTTTCTTCCTTTAGTCAGCTTTTTCTCAATCAGTTAACTCAATTAATCTATTCAATCTATTGAGTTTCACTCCTGCAATCAACAGTTCAACTATCAACTTGCATTTGAGCTCACTCGAGTTCACACCTCTTGATCATTCTGTTCCACCTTTCAATCAATCTTCTCCAATCTTCTATAAATTGAGCATCCAATCTCCATTTTCAAAAATCATGAACTTTGAATCTTTGTGTCACTTGCAGGTTACCAGCGCAATATCTGAGAGCCATCATACCATGAAGAGGAGAAGAGCAATGGAAGCAATATGCAGTCACGAAATAGGGAGTTTTTATAGATTGAAATTATAATTCCTATTTTGCTTGATTGTATCATTTCATTGTCTAGTTTGTTAGATTTGTTGATTAGATAGGGATTCGTGATTTCCCTTGTGCTTCTAATTGATAACTTTGTTTATTTGAAGATGAATTCTAGCATGCCTTACAGTATGCTATGTATACTTTCATGTTTATCTCTGTAAGGGAGTAGTATACATTGTATTTTCTACAAAAGGGATAGTGTATATGCTTTGGGGGAGTAGTTTTGATTATGACATATTTTTGTTGTAAAACACTTAGATGTCAAAATTTTCCTAAGTGTTACCATTAATGCCAAAGGGGGAGATTGTTGACATTTTTTATGTTTATGTTGTGATTGTCATTCATGGACACACACTTGCTTTGAGATCACTTTTGGTATGTATGAGTTATGCTCAACCGGTATTTGTTCCAAACCGGTATTGCGTTATAGTCTATAGGCTATCAGTGTTTTGCAAAAAGTGTTTACCGATCTCAAGCGGTATGGAGACCTCAAGTAGTTCGAGGATCTCAAACGGAGCGAAGAAACTGAAGCGGCAGTTATCATTTTCCCAATCTTCATTTTTGGACAACCGGTAATCGGTTTAATGTTTAAAACTGGTATTACTTTGTGATGAGTTACCAACCGGTATTTTTGTGATGAGTTACCATCCATCGACACTTTGATAATGATTTGTGTCGTGTTATCAAATGTGTCTAGATGCAATGAACCTAGGAACTTGCAATGTAATCCTATTGGACCGACATGAAATCAGATTCCTTTTTTAAGGACATCATGTCTAGAGTTTTATGTGTGGTAGCTGTTAGGGTTTTTGGTGGTTGATGAGTTTTTGTATGTGTGATCTTAGAAGAGATCAAGTTTGTGTGCTGTAACAGAGTGTGGATTTACTGAAGACTGAAGTAATGCTGAAATGCATTAGCAATGATTTATCATGGATCTAACCAAGCAGACTGTTCTATTTGCTAGATCATTCACTTGTTGATTACTCACATCTTTGACAAGTCAGAAACCCTTAATTGGGTAGGCCCAAAAAATCCTTTGTAAATCCTCTAACAAGGTGGTTCACATCTATGGATCTGAAATCCTCTCACAACGTAGTCTTTAATCGGACTTCTCTCCTAATAGAGATTGAGATTCCTAACAAGATCTGTTCTGGGAAAGAACATTGTGTGACCTTAATCGGTTTAACCTTAACCGGTCTGGTTACTATTCTCTAGATAATTACTTGTGAGTTTCATCTCACCGTGGTTTTTCCCATTTGGGTTTCCACGTCAAAATCTCTTGTGTTATGGTGATTGTGCTTCTGTGGGTGAATGCCTTACTTGTTGTTTGGTTTGCATTTGTGTTAACTGGTTTGTTAGTTAAACTGTTATACTGGTTTACTACTAAACGGTTAAAGTGTTTGAGTTCAGTATTTTCTGGTATACTAATTCACCCCCCCCCCCCTCTTAGTATTCATCAATTTTCACCCAACAGAACAAAAAACCCTTTATTTTACTAATTCACATAGGATTCTGGAGAACAAGTAAAGAGAAAAAATGTAGAAACTATTGAATTGGATTTCAAGATGTTTATATATTTGCAAAAAATGTTCACATATCCTTTGCAAAGTTTACTACAACTAGGACATGACACAAAATCACAATATTGCTTTGCAAAGCTTATAAAAATTGTTGCATACCATTCACCCTTGGTGAAAAATGAGTATACAAGATTATTTCAAAACTAAATGTGTAACTATTTTATTCGAGAGAGAAGAAGCCAAAAAATAATGCCTTCAGTATCCTCTTATAGAAAAATTGAGGATGCAACAAGCTTTGGGCCTTTTACAATATCAAAATTTAGCTAATCGCTTGACAGGAAAAAGGCAAAACTTTTTGGATATCCTGACAGAGGTAAACATTCCTCTTTGTTTCTCTAGAGGTGGTATATGTTGGAGATAACTTGGAATGATCTGGAATCCTCCTTTTCCTTGGTTTATCTCACGTATCATGTTGAAAGGTGTGATAACCCTGCAGACCTATTTAATACATAGTGACAAAGAGCTACTTACATTTGAGAAAAATAAGGAGAATAAAAAAATAAAAGAAAAGGTGAGAAACAAGAGTTTTGAAAATTCAAACTTTCAAAATTTTGAAAAACTTAAGAAAGAAGGGAGAAAGGATTAGAGATGATCAAATCCATATTGCTTGAGATCTAGGAGGGCCCTAAGGTGACGCTGGTACTCTTTGTCTTCTATTTCTGATCTAACCACCTCCATTCTGGTCATCCCGCTATCAAGTCTTGATAGTGCATCCATATAAGATCCTAACTTCTTCAACAATTGTGCATCATTTGAAATAACATCCAAAAACATATGGTTTTGTATTGTTCTGATGTCTACGTTCCATTCAGTCTTGGATCTAAGGACCTTCCCACCTTCAACTTTGCTCTTTTCCCTATCAAACAGTGTAGGCATGTGACTTGTAATGAGACATTGAAAACTTCTAAGCTCATCTCCAATTCTCTGTGTATACATCTCGTGGATGGTAGAAATATGTTTGGCCATCTCAAATTTTTCTCTAAATCTCATAATCATCATACACAAGTAGTTTGAGAGGTTTAACTAGGGAGATTTCTAATGCTGCAATTATCTTTCTCATATGAGACAATTAGAATACCAAAAAGCATTAACATTTCAAATGTTCCTAAGATAGTCTTAGCAACTCTCTATGTTCATCCCATGCTACATCTGCATGGCCCAAAATCACACTGATCTTTGACTCCAACAATGACTTGGCCATATTTATCATCATTCTCCACTTTGTTTGTGAAGTATCTATCCTCAACAAATCTATCTCATTGTTCAATTTTGTTATGTCTATCTTGGCTTGGACTAGGTCATTCCTCAATCCCATCACTTCATTAGAGGAATTTTCAATAATACCAGGAGGTTTATATGTAGGCCCTGCATATAATTGTTCTTGCAATGTTGTCATCTTTTCCCTTAGGATAACAACCTCCTCTTTTGCCTTTATGGCTACCTTGTGGTGCAAATTTTGCCACATTCAAACTCAAACCTATGGCCTGTATGATAAAGGTATCATATACTCTTTTAAAGAAGTAAGCTTCCAAATAATTGGTCCATCTCTTGACTTACTCTAGGTCTCTTTGTAACCTAGTGAAGGCACCAAATCACCAACTGATCAAGATGATCATCAAAAATTACTCCAGTGAGTACCTTTTCTCTTTGTTCTGGATCCATTGCATATAGGTCAATGTCATGTCTCTTTCTTAACTCATCAAAGACCATAGAAAAAGAAATATCCCATCCTTCCAAAATTAGTATTCTACTTCTTTTTACAATTTCCCTCCCAACCTTAGGAGTTATGATTGCTAATTGCTAATTTGCAACTTTTAGTATCTCATCCTTTATCTTCAACCTTTCATCTTGTTCCAAACTATAAAAGTCAATGCCTTTATTTCTCTCCATTTGATTTGTTAAATTCCTTATCACAAACTGCCTGAATTCTCTAGTATTCACAAACTGATCATCATTCATAAACTACTCATAGGCATTGAGCCTCACATCTTCACTGATATCACCCCCAAGCTTAAATGCATCTAGGGCCCACTCCTTAAGAGGATCTTGGATTGTGAAACCCAATCTTGTGTCAAACCTATGAGGGAGAAGAGACTCATCACCTTGAAACTCAAAACCCCTGTAAAACTAAAATGGTATATCTCTCCCTGGTGATAACATATGTAAAGGATTTAAAGCTCTCGAGCTTTCTAGTATCTGAAAAAGAGGGCCACTTGAGGATGATGCAACCATAGGATTTTTCATAGAATCTTCTGCAAGTACTCTTTCTAAAGGGGAAGGATTAGATGTCATAAGGACATCAATAGGGGTAGAAGTGGGATCATCATGACTAAGTGGAGGGGAGGAAAGACCAATAGGAGAACCAATTAACTAAGGAGATTATGGCTTTTCCTCCTCTACTATCTGAATGGGTGGCACAACCTCCAATTGAGGTCTCTCATGTGGGGGAAGGATACTATCAACATTTGGATAAGCAACAAAGATAACCTTCATCCTTGCTTTTTGAATTAGTAACATTTTCCATGCAGGAGAATAAGAATCATCCTCCCTCTTCTTACCATGTTCTTTATACTGAATCTTGTACTACCTCTCCTTTATTTTTAGTAAATCATTATAGCCTTCTACATTTATGATGAGATCCTCCTTGTTATCCCATTCATGTTGTGGTATCTTTGCTTTCCCTAGCTTCTTGACAAACCATTCAGAGTCCTAGAACCTATACTTGAATTAGGTTAATCTATACTTATTCAATATGGAATCAAGAATTTCATATTCTGTCCTATTCAGGAAATGATACATCCCAATCACAACCTATGATGGGCTCATTGATCCCTTCTTGTGGGATCCTCTAACCAAAGACTTGTCAACTTCAACTAGTTGATGCATAATTTCTAACAAAGCAACCCTATCCTGAACAATAATAGGTAGCTTTCGAGGAGTAACAGGGATACCAAATACCCTAATAAATGTGTGATCCTTAAAATAGAGCCATGATCCCAAATTATGAGGGATATCCAATTTAAGTCTGAGGTCCTTGGGTCTCAAAAACTCTTTGGCTCTTTGACTCTTTGGCTTAGACCCCACCTAACTTCCTTCTGCAAAATACTCAAGAGTTTTCTAACAAAAAGATTCTCAAAAACCAAGTAATTAGGCTCATTCATATGAGAATCCCAAATATAAGTCCATTCTTGGACTGGGAGTTGTTCTCCTCCAATCAAATATGTAATATGCAAGTTTGGATGCCAAACCTTGAGGCCCTTGTACAAAAACATTGATGATTTTCCAGTCTTGAAGTTACAAAGGGCATTATGAAAGCCCTCAGCCACCACATAAACAAAGCCAAATGGCCTATTGATGTCTCTATTGTGGATATCCATACATATAACAAGCATCTAATTAGGAATTAGGTCTCTTGCATCTGCAACACATACTTGGCAAAGGGCATAGTAAGTGTTTGCAAAATAGCTAGAAAATAAATCTACATTACGTTGGCATTGCACACTCCAATGAGAAATTGTAGGTGATTGAAGGTATTGTCATTGATGGCAACCTTTCAATCCTATGGCACCGGTAGACTCTACAACGATAGAAAGTTTACCGGCAATGACAAAGATGATTACCAACACCCCAACCATCAGGATTTTGTATATTGCATTTTGTATTTATTTGTAAATATCTTTTTGTAAGCTGACAAGGCGAATTGTAATAAGACTCATATATAAGTATGAGATCTTGTAGATCATTTATAGATGTGAACATGGTTAGATTATTGCAGAAGTAATATGTGAATATTAAGGCAGATTTTGGAGTAAGGTTTACGGTTATTGTATGATCTTAAACCGGTACTGAACTTGGCATAGCAGATGTTGAACTAAAGAAGTGCATTATATTGGATTTGCATAATCCATTTTGTAAGTCAATGAGACTTCCTTTTGTAAACAAGTAGTGAGCTTTAGGCAGTTGGCCTTCCTGCATGTGCAGGCCCCTATTGTAAGTAATATCCATTCATTAGCCAGTGAGTGAATATTGTGGGTCACAAATCCCACCGAGGTTTTTCCCACACTGGGTTTCCTCATTAAAAATCTTGTGCTATGGTGTGCTATGTTTGAAATTGGAAACTTTTTCTTTCTTGTTATAACCTCTTCTCCATAGGCTAAAACCCCATGGTGGAATTACTGCATCCCTAATTCCCGCTGAGTGATCAATGATGAATTCATCAGGCCTAGACCTTGGCTTCAACCTCTTTTGTGTTTCAGTTGAGCCAAGGAGCTGAGCAATTATCTCTTATGAAAACTTTATTTTTCCTAGACTCGAGGTTTTTTCCATTTTCAAGGTTAGGGCTTGCTCAACCCTATTGAAATAATATTCTAAACTTTATAATTAGGCTCAAGCTAGAACTAGGGTATTCAGAAGCTTATACAAAATCAAGGAATACAAAAGGCAATAGGAAGGATACACTGAATTCAGCTAGAATATCTCGACAACCCTTATTATGTAAACCCTAATTATGATAGCAAGAAATTAGAGAGAGATTCAAAACATATTTAGAGCACTATAAATGTGAAATTAAGAAAGGATGATGCTGATATAGCCAAGTCTGGATTATAACAAGCAATTGAGCTCATTAACTATAGGCGTGTAGGCTGGTGTGATGGTGGGAGATAGTTGTTACAATTCATATTTGAACATTGGGGCTCTATAGAAAGATCCCAGTCAGTCAATGGCGAATGAGGATTTGACACATAGAACCCTTATTATTTTTTATCCACCCTTGACTTTTCAAGCTCTTATGACACTGCAGAGTTATCTTGGTAGAGCGTATTCAATCAATTGGGTAATCACATGAGCATCTAGATCGTTAGATTGATGAGAATGGCTTCCCATTTAGAGCAGTAAATAATACTATAAGACTGAGCCCACCTCGTCCATGTGTCCATATTGGTGACTGTTCATTGGTCCACCCAAGCTATGACTTGTTCAATTGGGGCACTTCTTAATTTTGTTCGACATTCACTACATTCGGTAAGACATCACCCTTTGGCAAGAATCCCTTTTAGCTTCTGCAGACCCTTGTTATCATACTGATATCACATTTGAATGAGACATGGGAGATGTCTCTCCGAAAATTCACTTTTTGCGCGACATAGCCTTTCAACAAGACTTCTTGTGGGCATGCTAGACTTTCAACGTCACACCAAAATTGATATTTCGGTAAGACCTTTAAGATGTCTCCTCGATAAGTTAACTTTTGGTGAGACTGTGCTTTTCAATAGGATCTCCTTTGGCTCTAATAGACCACTGTTATTATACTGATACTCATGTTTAGGTGAGACATAGGAGGTGTTACTTCGATAGTACCATTTTCAGCATGATCTATTGAAGTCGGGCCCACATGCTAAATAAGAAGGCCCGATTGCGGAGTTAGTACGAACTATCTCCTTGGTTTAATCGTGCAACCTCACAAAGATCTGGACCATTGATCTTAGTGAATGTGCATGACAATAAGGATACCAGGAAAATAAGCCGACCAAATGGCTAACACAAAGGGGCCGGTTGTTGAGAGATGTAATGGGCTTTAAGTGATAACTTAGGGTACCAGGAACCGACTGTTGAAGGTCACCGTGCAGATAGAACAAAAGGGAAGTGAAACAAGATTGGGGTTTAGGGTTTAAGGGCTTCTAGGCCAAAAACATCATAGAAGGGATAAACCCCGACTCATGACAGACAAAATTTTAAAATACATCCCAACACAACCAAACTTGGGCTATGAACAAGGTTATTTTGAAATTGTTATCCCTTGCCTAGAATAGTAAGAGGAGTTATGCATATTGGTTGTGCATGAATAAGTGCTTGATAGTGAACAACAAAAGGCTAGAAACATAGAACTCGATGCTCAAAGACATCTCGATGCACAAAGAAACTAGGCACAATGATATCAAGCACCCCAAACACATCTTCCTCAACCCCATCAAAACTAAGAAAGACCAAGCTGGAGTGGATCTCTTCTTTCTCACCTGAGAGGTTTGAGAGAGTTCTACAGAGTTTTGCAAGTCCTACAAGGTTCTTTTACTTAGGACCATCCACTAGACAATGAAGAGATAAAGGGAAGGAGAAGCTTCCAGGCACACCTTCCCAACAACCTCATACAATCAACTCTCCTACTCAACTTATCCCAAGTCCACAACCAGTTGTAGCCCCCTTCATGAACCAAGCTCCACCATGGCCACCACCCATGAAATTTCTCAATCAGGCTCAATCACCCTTGGGAACCATTCTTAGTGGAATTGAACTACCTAAGAATCCTGACAAATTCTATACAAAGTTTGATTTTAGAGGAGCCAAGATGGCTGAAGAACACATTGAAGCCTTCAAATATGCCTTAGTGTGAAACAATGTTGGGTGAAAATTTTGTAAACTAATGAAGGTTCACAAAATGTGTGTTTCACGACAACACATGGGATGATATCTCTTAGAAGGCAAGATATAACCCCTCCTAAGTATAAGGGAAGGTCCCCCCTTTCTACTACAATTATTTTCTATTCTATCTACTTGCTAACTTTACACTAATCTAAAGTACAATAACAACTTAGTTCTCTTCTTTTAGAACTAGTTACATCTAACTCTCTTTTAAGAATAGATTTTCCCCTAACTTAAACAACTTGAAAACTTGCAGTAATATTAAGCTAACCTGTTTCGGAAGTAAAGTGTCTATGAAAGAACAAAGTCTTCCATTACTTCCATTATTTTTAAAATGACCTAGGGATGAGAATTATGCACATTTAAGAACTCAAATATTCTCTTATATACTGAATTCCTATCAACCACTATAACCCAAATATATTTTCAATGCAAAGACTTACAATATATTAAAAGATCTTCTACTCTAATATGATAATTCTTGAGATAACTTGTAAAATCTCAAAGACATTAAGCAACCTTCTCTTAACTAATTTCTAATCCTTGAATTCTGAAAGTAACTCAAAGATTACTTGTAAAGACTCAAAAACTCTTCAATATTCAACACCAATAACTGTATCCAATTTAATCATTCAAGAACATATGATACCAATGAAATATGAACATTCATACCACATAAAAGATTGTATTTAAAACAAAGTTTGAATGCCAAGCTTTCTTCTTTCTTGTTTAAATTGAAAATTTACAAAATGAACACCAAGTCTCAATTTGCTCTTTACTTTGGTAGAGTTTTGTTGCATAAACAAAGATGGAAAAAAGATCCTTAATACAATAATAACCCTCATATATATAGAAGAGGGGTTCAACATGAAAATAGGAAAATATAACTAATTCTAAGACTAAGTCAAAATAAGAGTTCAAATTGACTTAGGACTTGTGCACTCAACAGGTGCGCATGAGCAATTACAAAATGACACCTGAAGTGTGAATAGATAAAATAAAATGACACTTGAAAAACCATGAAAATGACTAAGTGTCATTTTCCCCAAGTTGAATCTTGCTTTTGGAATTCCTTGAACTTTTGCAAATCATTCTTCATCTGAACTCCATCATGTCCCTAGGTATTGTCGGTGATGACTTTGACCTTGGTGATGGAATCTTCTAAGTCAATACAAAACTTCTTATGTTTCTTCAGAAGTTAATCCAGAAAAATCCAAGATGAACTGAAGATCCAAGAACCTGCCAATTGAGGACAAAGAGAATTCCTCCCTATTAACTTCAACAATCATGAGCAAGCTGAATTCTTTGATGATTTCATCCACATCAAGCACCTTTTCATTCTCATCGAGGGGTACACATGGAATTTCAGATATCTTAGCAACAATCGCCTTCTTCTTATTTGCACATTCTTTTTGGGCCCTCTTTATATCCTTGACTACACTCTAGGATATTCATATGATTCTCTAATAACTCTCATTGTTCAATATACATTTGTTGTGAAGGAATAGAACCATTTTGGATAAGATCATTAGGATAATAATCTTCAAACTTCAGCCAGGCTTCAAAATCCCTTTCTTATGTTTCAAGTTCTTGGGAGAAGACCTCTATGATGCTATATACTTTTGTCTTCACTGCATCAAAACTGTTGACAATAGTAAAAGCTGAACTTATGAGTCATGTGTCTTGACTCAGCATTCAATCCATCCATTCTCCTACAACTCTATTATGAGATGTTGCATGTTCAACTCTTTTGACAACCTGTTCATCTAAATATGAAGTTATTTGTTCAATAGCCTCTGAGGACTTAGTTACCTTGAATATAATTGAGGTTAGTTATTCAATAATTCCTTGAGTTGATATTTCTTTGTCTTGTATTCATCATACTTGGAAACTAGGGCTTCCAAACCTAACTGAGTATCCTGTGCCACACAATAATGAGTTTTCTTTCCCAACTTGATTCTATGAATCACACAATCTGAATCTTGGACCTGACCAATAACTTCATTTGAAGGAGGAACAAAAACCTCAACATACTTGTTCTTATTCTTGTCAACCTTTACCGCTGAAATTTTTTTAGCTTTCTTAACAGTCAAGTTTGATAGGAACAAGTTGGCTGAAATCAAAATCTTTAGGAGAAATTGTTGACTTCTTCCTCTTCAGTGTATTGGGAAACAACCAAGGTGGTAAAGATGAATCATCATTCTCACCTACTACCACATCCTGAGAGGGATTGATAGAATCTTGAATGGTGGTGGTTACTATAGGTGATGTCTTTGTAACAACATGGGAAGGATTTTCAAGGGATGATTCATTAGATCTAGGAGATGACTCACTCATGAATATATCAAAATCATCTATCATAGTTGCAGACACTTCAAACAAAGTAGGAAAATCTAAGAAGACAATATCAATATTGTAATGAGGAGCATCTAGGGTAGACTCACTAGCACTAATGGAAGGTACATGGATAACATTTGAAGGAGAAACATAAGTAATCACTGGGGGCCTATAACATAGATGAAGAAGGAGGTGCCTGGGGTAAAGACTCATCAACTTGTGGAAATTCCTCTTCATCAAATTCATCATGTTCCTGATCACCTTGTTGTCCTTCTTCCAATTGATCAACATCAATTGGTTCTTCATCAAGATGCTCATCCTCCACTTGTTCATTTGGTACTTTAGACTCCTATGTCTCATGAAAATTAGAGGTTGATGGCTCTCCTTGGGTTTTCCCTTTCTTAGTTCTAACTGTGAACTTCAATTTGGGAGCTTTGACCAGAGTAGTGGGATCTTGTCTATTATTGGTTCTAATTTTTTATTTTCTTCCCATAGGGCCAACAATGTCATAATCAGAACCAGAAGAGAAAGGTTTCATTGGAACACCATGAAGGGTCAACCATATATTGGTATTTGTAAGAATACTTCGGAACTACTCCCTAATAGAAGTACATTCCTTTTGCGACTATTGAATGAGAGGCAAAGGAGTAGAAGAAACCTTATTCTTCACATATGTAGGATCTAAGATATCCCCATCTTCCTCAAGATCATCAGAACATCAACAAGACCAAAGTTTTCAATTTGTTCAACTGTTAACAAGAAATACTCAAGTTTTCTCAAATCATGCTTAGACCTGCAATCAACCCAAACATCTTCAATTTAGTGCACATGAATATATGTCTTATTCATATTATTTCTCATTCCTCTATAATCATGGTCCTTCCTAGCCTTGAAGAACCTCATGGTAACTCTTCTCATGTCCTCTTCCATTTCTCTGGCTTTAAAGATGGGGTAAGGGAGAATTTCAAACTTTTTTTATGAGAACCCGATTGGGCCTCATGTACTGCATTCATTTGATAAGCTATCTTCATCAATACAATCTTATCATAAGGGTACCTAGGGAGCATAAAAGGCTCACTAGCCAAAAAACCAACCTTGAGGTATGTGAAGGTTGGGAATTGAAGGAACATGCATCCATATTGTTTCACCACCTCCCAAGCATGATCAGATACTCATTTGTTATACAAGTTCTTATTCATCATAACCATATAATAACCAAATAATGCATCATTTAGTCTTCGAACATGTAGACTCTTGGTTAAAACACTTCATTGGTGAAGCGACCACCAAGGTTCAAACCCCTGTTGGGCCATTGTGCTCGCATCCCTTGTGTCTTCGATGGGTCATTGCGCTCGCGAGTTTGAACAAGTGAAGTGTGGGTATGGGGTCCCTCATTTGTGGCCTCACCAGTTCATAGCTCCAAGTCAAAAGCATTTAACGTGGAGCCAAAGGGCGTGTCATGCCAGTGTCATAAAAAGTTTACCAGGCATTAATAAAAATAAATAAATAAATGCACCATTTAATCTCTCAAAATGACTATGACTATTTTGAAGAACCAACTGATAATAATATTTATGTACCTCAATCTGTCTCCTATCACCAATTGTAGACAACCCAGTGACATGTCTCATAGAAGCCGCAACATACACCAAGTATGAAGTCATCTAAAAATTAGATGTGTTAGGTACCTTGGTGAAATGCTCGCAGAGAGCATCACCAATTTGTTTTCTCCAAAATATCTTCTCTTTATTTTGCCTAATCACATGAATGTATTGATACATCCATTTATAGAAGGTATTGGAGATGGGAAGACATTTCACCCTATTCAAGAGAGTTATCAAATCATTGACTTCTTCAATGAAGTCACATCTGGTAAGAGTTTCTGTCCATCTTGCATTAGTAGGTCTCAGGTTTTTCAGCCAATTGCCATTCATATTCTTTCTGCACTCATTAGAATTTCTATCAAAAGAGGCTATAGCTAATTGCATTGTGATATCAGAATACTTCTCAATACCAGGACACTTGAAGATAGAATCAAAGAATTCCTCATCAAGACTGATCAATTTCTTCCCATTTTCATCCTTTACACTTCTACTGACAGGATCAAAGTCATTCGTAACTGCCATCATGAACTTAGGGTCTTGAGAAGACATGGGGAAAGACGCTACCAAGTGGATTCCATTTGACAGTAGGAAGATGACTGCTCAATCCTCTTTAGAAATTCAAATAGGTCCACATGACCTATTTCTGTATCTCTCATATGATCAATATTGGATGTGACTGAAGAAGGTGGAAAGACCGAATGAGGGTCTTGCTTCTTAAATTTCATCATCTTCTTGTTTGGGGAAACCTTTGTCATTTGTATAATAAAATCACTGAGAAAAAGACACTCGTCAGTATTATAATGATACATTTGATCAACCTTTTTATTCATTTGAGCATTCTTGAGAAAATGATATATTCAGGACATTAGGGTTACCAAAATCCCCTCTTGGAAACTTGAGAACTTCAGAGTAAATCAAATATAAAATCTCGATTTACATGTTTGCATTAAGCGAATTTCAAGTTTATAAGCTTGAAAAAATCACCTAAGAAAAAGTGTGGATCAAAGTGTAATTCAGGTCTCTAAACCCGAATTGCAATTGGGTAAAACAAAACATAGGTGTAATTCGAGTTTAGAGACCCGAATTACACTTTAAAAAAAGGTAAATACATATGAAGTGTAGGGCGGGTTTCTGCCCCCACATTACACATATTTAGTAATTGTCGGTGCTTGGCAAGGTTACAGACCTACCAAACACCATTTTTGGTGTATGGTGGGTTGTTAGCCCCACCAAACATTATTTTTGGGTATTTCAAATGTGTAAAGGAAAAAATGGTGGTGGTTGGGCTCGCAGACCCACTACACACCAATGTGTGGTGTGGGGCGAGCCTACAGCCTCGTCCAACACCATAGTGTTGTGTATAGTTTTAAATTTCATAGGATGGTGGTGGTCGGGGTTGTCAGCCTGCCACACACCACAATGTGATGTGGGGTGGGCCTATGGAACCGCCCAACATTGCAATGTTTGAAGATAGAAAGGAAATAAAAATGGTGTCTTTTGGGGTCACTGACTCGTCACACACCATTGTGTGGTGTGTGGCGGGCGGACGACCCCACCCAACACATAACACATTATGGTAAGTAAAAACACAAAACATAATATAAAAATCCAGTGCGTGGTGATAATTGTAGACTTGCCACACACCACTGTGTGGTGCATGACAGGCCTATGACCATCACCCCGCACCGCTGTGGAAACACAATGATAGAAAAAATAGTTGATACAAAATTGAGA
This sequence comes from Cryptomeria japonica, assembly GCF_030272615.1. NCBI lineage: Eukaryota > Viridiplantae > Streptophyta > Pinopsida > Cupressales > Cupressaceae > Cryptomeria > Cryptomeria japonica. The sequence continues at coordinate 375,869,141 of NC_081405.1, forward strand.
TTGGGAAACAATCAATACAATTTCAAAATATTAAAAGGGTTTTGAAAACCCTATAAATTTGTGGAAGAATACATACCCGAATTTGAAAGTATGAAAATATCCTTCTCCCTTGACTATGAGCTAACAAAAATGAATCAAATGGAGATTGAAATGAGCAAATAAGCTTAAAATCCAGGAGAAAGAGTCTTATTTTGAAATTTTCAAATAGGTAACTAATATCTTAGTGTGTCATAAATAAGTGTAAATCGGGTTTACAAATCTGATTTGCACCTATTTGGGGAAAAATAAATAAAAGAGGTGTAAATCGGGTTTGTGAACCCAATTTATACCTTAATGATATAATTGGTGTAAATTGGGTTTACAAACTCGATTTGTACCACAATGTTACACTTACATGACAACGGAAAGTAAGGGGGAAAAGGACTTATGACAACGTAACATCTCATAAAGCGTTAATTGAGTTTCAAAACCATAAATGAGCACAAAATTTGTGGGGTATCCTCATATTCTCATAAAAGAAAAATCAAGGATAAAAAATGTCTAGCATGAGACATATCATGTCGCCTCTTTCCTTACTCATTAGGTGACAATGAATACTAATGGTACCTCACTATGCCTACAAACTCCATAACCAAATGGAATGCACTTGAAGAGGCCTTCCTTTCATAGTTTAGAGTCTATGTAGACTCTGCCACTCTTTATCAACAGTTTGCCTCATTAAGGAAGTTACCCAATGAACCCTTAACCATCTTCAATACCAAATTCCAGAGAGCTTACAAGAGACTACAAGATCCATATCAAATCACCCATAATGTAGCCATTGAAGCATATTTCCATGCTATCGACCCATGGATTTTCATGTTCATCAAGCAAACCATTGGACAACATAATAGGGGACACCCTAGCTAAAGTGTATTCCCTCGCCTTAAAGATGAACCAGGAGCTGAACCAAACTCCTGGAGGAATAGGTCATAGCCTCCCCTTGGGCCTTAATTATGGAGCATATAATCAACTTCCTGCACCTAATCCATCTATAGTTGTGGGGGATCCTACCATGAATCCAGTTCCATTGTACGCTCCCCAACAGTCTATGGTGCATCCTCAAGCAATGCCTACCTTGCCTTGGTTTAACACTACCTCACATGGTTATATGGATGAGCAACCTTATAGAATGACCTGTCAGCAAGGGGTCAACAATGTTGTTGTAGCCAACTAGGTTCTTGGAATGTCTTTAGTTGATAACACTAATCATCTTTCCGCTGATGTTGAGGCACTCAAGAAGATGATTTCTCAAGTTACTATCGAGTTGGGACATCTCAAGATGAATCCTCCACTAGTACAAAATCAATCTCAACCTTACAATAGTCAAAGGACTTACCAAAACCAAGGTTAGAACCAAAGATACAATTAGAAAATTTATAATTGACTGCAAAACACTAGCCTGAACAATGGAGGAGTGCCTCATGATCATCCCAATGCATGTGATAACTCCAACCCAGTTCAGAGTGTCAACTTGGTAGATGTGAACTTGATGACTAGCTAGTGTCGACTCCATGACACCGCATCGCAGTTGAGGTGAATTGTGCTCAGATGGAGAAGTTCATCTGCATGGTTCAAGATAATGTGCAACCCCAAGGTCAAGGAGAAGTTAGCAATCCCAACAAGATCAACATCGCCATGCTAGCATATACCTTTCATTTTTGAGAAGAGGTTGAAACTGAGCTTGAGCCAATAGTATATGATGCACAATCTTTTTAGAACACCAGGAATCCCTACAATCAGAGGAGCCAAGATAAGACACCTCTAACCAATCCTTCTCTACACAAAGATGGACAGGTCCCTCTAGACCCTAATGTGAGCAACAACCCTCCACCACCTAAAGGTCCTCAAGCAGTGCACAAAAATGTTGAAGTGAATAAAGATCTGACTAGAAGGCACTTTTATGATGTAACCAGGGAGATAGAGAAGACCACCACCATCATGTCTCTCATGGATGTTCGACTATATTGTCCCAAGCAAAAACAAGAACTTTTAAATAAGTTCAACGAGTTGGAGTCTCATGCTAATGAAGTGAAGATGGCTGAGATGGAGGACATTAATACAACCTACCATCTTGACACCACTGAGAACCCTCCTTTTCTCCATAGTATCAATATCTTTAGTAAGAACCTTCATAATTGCTTGGTAGATTCTGATGCTTCAGGGAATGTTATGCCATATTCCATATGCCAGAAGCTGGGACACGATCTTGTCCGCACCAATAGAAAGATTATTTATCTTGATAAGACTAAGGTTAAAGTGATTGGTGAATTAAAAGATGTCTACATACAGTTGGCTGTAGATCCTCAGATCTCTAGGTACATAGCCATCCAGGTGGTTGATATTCTCGTGGTCTATGGATTGATATTGAGTAGAGATTGGTAAAAAATGTTAGGCATTCACTTCTCCATGTGCTTCACCTACTTGTGGCTTTTGTGGAAGGGTGTTAGTAATCAGATCAGGATTTAAAATGAACCCAAACTCAAGAATATAATCATTGACTGTGGGCCCACCAATGATGTATCCTACCTTGAAGTAAGTCCAGGGGTGTACAAGGTAAATGAAATCATGACTTTGACTATGGTGCCCACTGCTGACCCACCCCAGGAAGAAGACCAGAATTAACAAGTTTGTCGTCAAGATGTGACAAGGAATAATTTTTTTGGGAGATGATCTTTTCTTGAGGATCTCTTGTTACCCAAATCATGTAGGATCCACCACAAGGAACACTCAGTAGTATACTGCATCCACTGTAAGAATGAAATTACATAGTTTATGGGATCTAAACCCACTGGTGACAAAGACTATGATACTACTCCAAAGGAATGGGAAACATCAACTAAATGAGATAAGGAGATTCCATGTGTATTACCTCACCAAACCCTAAATAAAGATGGCAGTTTAGAGGAAGAGATACTTGCATCCAATGAGATGCCAGCCCCTATGAAGAAGCTTTGATGCTTCTACCATAAAAAATTCCACCTCTCATCCAACCTCAATAGGAGACTACATCTCATTCTCCCGTAGCGGTCAAGCCTAAGACAAAGAAAGATAGTCCAAAGGCAAACCTTTGGTTGTTAAAATTTGATGGCTCTAGATCAAAACAAGGCAGTGGGGCAAGTGTTGAACTCACCAATCCTAAGGGTAGAGTGTTTCTTGCTTCGTACCACCTCTAATTCACCTGCACCAACAACATTACTAAGTATGAAGCCTTGATAAAGGGATTACTACTAGCCCATAGGAAAGGAGATAGAGCTATAAGGGTGCAAGGAGATTCATAACTTATTATTAAACAAGTAACAATTCAGTATGCATGTCATGATAAGAGATTGACAGTCTACCAAAATTGAGTCTGGAGTCTCATTGAGAACTTTGATGCCTTTGACATCCAGTTGGTGCCCCACATTCAAAATTCTATACCAGATGCACTAGTAGTAGCTGTCAGCACTCTTGAACTGGTCAGTGAGTCTCCACTCAAAATATTTTTAGTTCAATTGGTTCCCACCCTAGCGATACCTGATAACATCATGCAATTTCAAGTTTTTGAAGATGACAGGCACATCTTGGCTTTCCTTGCAAATTCAAGAGCTTTTGAAGACCAAATCATATATGAAGATGATAGGGAAGAGGTTTGTGGTGAAGAAGATGCCGAAGGAATTATGAACCTTACCTCAAATGTCATTCACAAAAGAATGGTCACTCTTGAATGCTTCTTTGACTCTGATCCCAGAGTAAAAGAAAAGTTTATTACAGAGTTGGAGGTTGGGAAATATGAACCTTACAACATTGGCCTAGAAGGCCAAGAAAAGATAGTCTTCATCAGGAAAACCTGTACTAAAGCCAAGGAGGAAATTATGAATATTTTAAAAGAATACATAGATGTTATAGCTTGGAGATATGAGGATTTGAAGACCTTTGACACTTCCATCATCAAACACGCAATTCCTCTAAAACCCAATGCAAATTTCATTTAGGCAGAAACACCATCCGCTCAACCCTCTCGTCAAACCCCTCATTTTTAAAGAAGTGCAGAAACTCCTCACTGCTAAGATTATCTTTCTCGTCAGGCACTCAATATGGCTCATAAACTTGGTGCCTTTCTAGAAGAAGAATGGTGAAATCTGATTGTGTGTAGATTTTTGCAACTTGAATAAGGCATCTAAAAAGGATAATTAACCATTGCCCTCCCTCGACAAAGTACTTCAAATTATCAACGGATCATAGATGATGTCATTTCTCAATGGCTACTTAGGCTAGAACCAAGTGCTAGTAAACTATGAAGACTGACTGAAGATAACATTCATCACCAAGTGGGGAACCTTTGCCTATCACGCATGTCATTTGGTTTGATAAAAATCGATGCAACCTTTCAAAGAGTGATGGATACAAAATTCAAAGAGATAATTGGGAAGTTCATTTTCATATACATGGACGACCTCACTATGTTTTCCAAAAGGCGTGAAGAACATCCCAATCACTTGTACAAGATATTTGAAAGGTTCCAAAAGTATGGGATATCTCTTAATCACAAGAAGTGCATATTCGGAGTTTCGGAAGGAAAACTATCGGGTCATGTGATATCTGAGAGAGGCATATCTATTGATCCTGACAGGGTAGAGGTGTTATTGAAACTATAGATGCTAGGCAGTAAAAAGGAAAATCGATCTTTCTTCAGAAAGATTAATTTTGTTCAAAAGTTTATCATTGGGTTCAAAAAAATCATCAAGCCTACTAATGACATGATGAAGAAAGATGAAAAATTTGAATGGAGCCCAGAGCCCAAGGATGTGTTCAACCAAATCAAGTAGTTAATTGTTGAAGCTCTTGTCTTGACTGGTCCAAATTACACCTTGTCAGTTTAGATTTACTCTTTTTCTTCTTTGCATTCATGTGTGACAGTGCTCATGCAGAGGAAGGTAGGAGAGGAAAATTCGATTGCATTCATGAGCTCACCATTTAAGAATGCTAAAGAGAGCTACACACCATTGGAAAAAGAAATATTTGCCTTAGTGTGTGCAGTCAAGAAATTTTGGCACCTTTAGAGTAAAGTGTATGCTATAGTCCCAAATCAGGCAGTGAAGTCATTATTGATGCAGAGTGAGCTTGGTGAGCATCGAGGCAAATGGATGGCTATCCTTCAGGAGTTTGATTTAGAGATGAAACCCATGAAACTAGTTAGAGGAAAAGGATTATCTTAGGCACTTACATTGAACAATCCTCACATTCAATGTCAACAATATACCGTGAACTCCTTCACTCAAGATCCTTTGTACACCAATTTGATCTATATTCTACTCAATAATAAATGACCTGAAGGACTAACTGTTGCCCATACGAGAGCACTAAGACTCAAGAGTTCTATCTACATGATTAAAGAATTTGTGTTTTACCATAGGAATTACAAAGGCATCTATCTTAGATGTCTAGATCAGTAGTGAGCTCAAAAGATGATCGAGGAGTTTCATGGAAAGTATGGTATGGGTCACGGGTCTGCTGATGTAATAGCTCATCAAATCCTAAAATCTAGTTACTATTGGCATACTATATTCAAGGACATGCATCATCATGTCCAACGTTGCATACCTACCAGACGACTGCTTCTAGAGAAAGAAATCCAACAATGCCCCTATAGCCCGTATATGAGGTTTGACCATTCGCCCAATAGGCATTGGATTCTATGGGAGTTATCAATCCTAATTTATCTATTGGAAATAAGTTCATCCTCACTGCCACGGATTAATGTACAAAGTGGGTGGAGGCACGAGCATGTAAGAACTATACTATGGAGACGATCATCAAATTCCTTGCAGATAAGATCATCACCAGGTTTGGAATGCCATTTGCTCTGGTATGTGATAATGGCCCCACCTTTACGTCAACACAATTAATGCAATGGTCTTATGAATATAAGGTGACCCTTAAATTTTCTTCTAATTACTATCCACAAGGGAACGAGGTAGTTGAATCCACCAATAAGAACCTTCTCGATATTATTAAGAAAATGCTGCAAAAGAATCCTAGGGATTGGCACAATCAGTTGAAATATGCCATGTGGGCTAATAGGACCCGTGTCAAAACTGCCCTAGGGACATCCCCTTATTACCTTGTGTATGGTTAAGGACCCATTTTCCCTATCAATCTCTAGATCTCCATACTTCAACTTATAAAAGATTTAGAAATCGGAGACCAAGTCGAAGTTTGTCTCCTCAACCTGCTGAAACTAGGTGAACAAAGAACCAATACTTTGCAACATTTTTCCAAACACCAAGTCATGGTTAAATGATAGTTTGATAAGAGAGCCAAGGTAAAAGCCTTTAGAATATCTGACTTAGTCTTGTTATGGGACAAGGCTGGGGAGAAGAAGGGTGAGCATCACAAATTCGAAATATTGTGGCTAGGACATTATCAAATCGCTGAAATCCTAGGCGAGAATACATTCAGACTAAGTACCTTGATTGGGGAACCTATACCGTTACCTGTAAATGGTCAATTTCTCAAACATTATTCTGGATGATCCTTGTTGAGCCTACTTCTTTGTACCATAGTATTTAGCTCCTTTTATTTTGTTTTCTTTTGTTTTGCTTTGTTTCTTTTCCTGACACTATTTTTTCCTATTGTGTTTTGTTTGGCTTTTTTTCATGTTGGGAAATAATTTCTTAGGTTTGTAATGGATAGGGAGAGTATTATTCACATCACAATGAAGGCTTTGGGAGACTTTCTCTTTGCCTTTTATAAATTCATTACCTACATAATTTTGAAATTCTTGGCTACATTCGTCTAGGGTGAAGTATAACAGCTCAATTGCAGTTAAAGATTTAGGTGTCCTTGGAGCATGGATCTACTTGAGAAGCTTATATCACTCACATATTTAACATACGCCTCAAAACTTTAAAGGAATTTGGGGAATCTGTATTCAAGTGAAAAATACAAAATCTAGAAATCTCTCATTATCCACCGTTGTCCCCAACCTAGTCCAAAGCTTAATTGCTAAAATCTTGAGAGACTATCAAGGAAAGATTTCCATAGAAGCATAAACAAAGATCAAAAGATAAGCATAAAAGAAGAATCATGAATCAAAAATTTTATCAGATAAAAAGGGGCAATTTCAAAATTCATATCTCAACCTACTTGGGTGTCTCAAGTATCTCCACTGGGGCTATACACGCCCGTCTAACAGTGGAGCAATATTTGAACGTGACCAAAGGTAACTCTATCAGGGCTATAGATGATCAGTTGGCAGCAGAGCTATGCCCAGGATAACCTTGCACGAGATTGCAAGGTTATTTCACTCACATAGCTTGCATATGAATTCCTCATCTTACCTTTAATCTTGACAAGGTGGGGTAATTAATCATTTCACACACTTACGAGCTACTTGGGTATGGATTTTCCCCATATTCATCTCTTGATTGGATATGATTAGTCTTTTATGCATCATCTTGAATGATACTAGTCTTGAAAGTTGAAGCTAGGCGTAGATTCTGAAGTTCTAAAATGCCTTGAGCCATTTTTCCTAGAAAGTTGCCATTTATTATACCTTGCATACTCACCCCCTCCATTTTGTGCCTTGAAACATGGGTCCCCCCTTGCTTGTCTTGTTTCCTTGTTGTTTTCCTTTCCCTTTTGTGTTCTTTGTTTTGCCTCTTTGGAGTTTCAAGTTTCCATAACCTCGGAGTCCTTCCGCTTTCCTTTTTCCTCCACTTCGAAACCTCGAGTTCTCAAGATCTTTGTCCCTTTTTCTTTGTTTGTCTTTGGAGTTTCAGGTTTCTGAAATCTTAAAGCCTTCATTGTTTTCCTCTTGGGAACTTTGAGATTCTGGAATCCCAAAATCCTGAAGTGTCCCTTTGTTGGTTTCTTTTTTACTTTGGAACCCTAGAGCCCCAAAGTCCTCTTTGGCTTGTTTTCCTAACTCCAGAACCTTGGAGTCCCGAAGTTTGTCATTGTTGGTTTGTCTAGGCCCCAGAATTTCAAAATTCTAGAATACCAGTTTTGCTTTGTTTTGTTTGTTGTTTCCTTCAGACTTCCGAGGTTACTTGTTTAGTGACCCCAAAACTTCGAAATCCTAGAATCCTAGAGTGTGCCTCGGTTCCCATGATTAACATGGGACTATAAATAGACCTCCTGAGGTTATTTGAGCTCATTTGTGCACTTTGGTTTATCAAGCTCTCCTCTCCTCTCAGTGATTTAGTCTCTCTACGACATGCTTTGTGTTGATTCTTTCTCTCCTGTCCAGGTAGGCTTCCTCATTCCTGCCTTGTGTTTTGTGTTTCCTTGCCTTTTCTCTATGGTTGTGTTTTGTTTCGTATTTTTTAGCTTTTGCTTAGGGTTCCTTTTTTGCATTTCAATAAGTCAAATTTTATATAGTTAGGGTTTTTTCAGATCTTCTAGCATTCTCAAGATCTTGAGTCTCCAAGATCCTGGTCTTTTGGTCTAACCATCACTTTGGAACCCTGGGTTCCCGGGATCGTGCAATCCCCTTAAGAATTGCCTTCTTTTCTCTCTAGAACCCCAGAATCCTGGGATTCTAGAGGGTGATCCTATGCTCCATTTTCCTCCAACTTCAAAACCACAGGCTTCTGAGGTCCCAAAGTAAGTTCCTGAGTGTCTTTCCCCTACTTCGAAATCATGGGTTTCCAAGATCCTAAAGTTCCTTGTGGCCAGTCCATCTCAAGACTTTAGAAACTTGAAATCTCGAGATTTTGAAGTCATCCCATAAGCCTCTTACCCTCCGCTTTGAGATCTTGGGACCCCGAAGCATTGAGTTTATTTCCAAACTCACTCTGGAGCCCCGGGATTCCAAAACTCTGAGGTGAGTTCTTTGTTGAGTTTACAAGCTTTTGGACCTTGGAACTCTAGGATCCTGAAATCATGCTTAAGGGTTTCTTTTGACCCCAAAACCCTGGGATTCTAGAGTCCATTATTTCTAAGTAAATCTCCTAAGACACTAATTATATATATTCCTTTGTCGTTAAAGAATTCTTATGGAAACATCAACCACCCCAAGGAAGAAGACCAGAAGTGAAGTTAGGCTTGAAAAGAACCCAGTCACAATGAAGTACCAGTATCAAGGCTAAATATTGGTAAAGTTTGAAAATAAGATATAATGGGTCTGCCCATCCAACAAAGCAAGTTTCATTTCAAAAAGATTAATGATGCTTTCATATATGCAGTCATATGCAAATTGACAGGCAGTGTTGCATATTATATCTCTTAGGAAGCCATGAAGATGATAAAAGAATGGGGAACATTGTTCATCTAGAACCAATGCTCCACCTATATCTAATTAAGAAAATTCACAGGAAAACCTCTCCTTCCTCGATACTGCAACAACTGCATCATCATTCTTGAATATGCAAGGTAGGTTGTGGGACTTTAGTCTTTCATGACCCCTAGGCATAAGACCAGGGTCACCTTTCTAATTGCTCTTGAGTACTACAAGTTCCATAACATACAAACAACCAAGACAACTATCGATGAGTTGCAGGATCTCAACCTTAAGGAGTTCGACTACACCCAAAAGAGGTATGAACCATTTGGAAAACTTAAAGCAATGATGCCAGTATCTTATGAAGGCCATATACCAACATTTGAAGATTTTTGGGTAGGTATGAAGGATAGCTTTGAAGCCAGAAAAAGGGGATGCTACAGGTTAACGGTTCTCCAAGTCAAGGAATTCAAGATAGAAACAAATATTCCCAATGAGCTTAGAGACGACGGGGTGATCCTTCACCTGACTTATGATGAAACCATAGCTGACCAAAGACCTCTCTCCCCAACTAGATGGTCAAAACAATAGAAGGTAGATATTGACTGTCATAGAAAAGGTGGTCCAAAGAACGAGGTAGTGGCTAACTCTCGGGCTTTGTCCTAGTGTGTCTAAAGACAAGAAGAAAGAGAAGGTTGCGGGTAATCCTCAATCAAAATCCACCAAGGAATATGTAAGAAGGACAAGGTCCGAGCCTACAAAGAACACTCCAATAGATCCGAAGGTTACTATGCCTACCGTGGGCAAGGAAGAGTTGATGAAACAACTATCTACAAAGATGAAGGAGTCATAACTCCTCAAAACAATAGTTCAACATGGTATAATGACTGAATTACTTGTTGTACCATAGGCTTCAATGACCCCCATTATGCCAACAATTGGTATTTTCCCTGGGGAAGGAACGTCACAAGCACAAGATATGACGCAATTGATTTTCCCTATTCAAACTCCAACCTCAACCACATCACCCTCTCATAAGAAAGTAACAATTCATAATGTTGAATCAGACTCAAACAATGATAATGAACCCATTTCTCTAATAGCTAGTAAAAGGAAGGAAAATATTATGCAGAGGAAGACTGGCTCTACACAAGTTAAAACTGAAATAGTGGTGGGACAAGTTTTTTCTATTCCTGAAGGCGAAATATAGGATGATGAGCCAAAAGACCAAATTGAGGAAACCAATCAAACTCAAGTTTTTGATGCACATGTTGAAACCATGGACATTGATGAATGGGATGAATGAATGGTGCTCATGCCACAAGACCAGGAACTAATCTTCAAACAGTTGGAAGGGAATCGACAAAAACAATGAAATGAAGCTAATAAAGAGGCTTTTAAGCAAGAAGTAGGTGAAATACTTGAAGAGCTTGCCAAGTAGCGACAACAAGCCATGAATAGGAACTTCAAGTGAATTTGGATCAACAAATCTCATATGCTCCACCATCCCATGAGACACTAATAGGACAACAAGATGAGCAAAAACAATAAGAAGAAGAAAAACAATGAGAGGATGATGAAGAGAAAGAGAAACAGCAAGTCACCACACAAGGTAAACAATTAGACTCCAGCATGCCACAATGGTTAAATTTTAACTTCCAAAAGCAGAAAGATTGTTCTCCCTAGTATAACCTTGCAAGAAGTAATTGTTGAGTCCCCAAGGAGAACTAAAAGGGCTAAAACTCTCCACCATCTTTCGAGGAGTGACTCAAGGGATGTGATAGCTAGTGTAGCCACTCCAATATAGGGTGAATAAAAAACATCCCCAAGGTACCATGTTTCCCAAGTAAACCTTGGTAATTAGATTAAACGGGGAGAGACGACTTCCCTAGATGCCATCATCACCACAATAAAAATAAGGATAGAGAAAGAGCGTAGATCCAAAAGGGAGGTCAAGACACAACTAAAACAATATAAGAAACTGCTCATCAAAATGTCTTAGCCATTTGATTCGAGGTTTGTCAAAACCCTACCTTCCACTTCAGCCCTCCTACAGGAAGAGGTTAAAGCATTGTATGAAATGAGGATAGTGGCAACTGCAGTCAAAACATTAACAAAAGATCAGTTGAACAAAGTGAGGATATTCTTACAAGATACTATGGAGATATATGAAGATGTGCACCTCCTCAAAAAGTGCCTCATCCTCCATTATACACAGTAGGAAGCTCAATCTAGCAAATTCTCATAACAGACCAAAGTACTCAGGAAGATCAAGGGAATGGGAGAAGAGGTGATAAAGAAAGAAGACCTATTAGGGGGAGAAGACCTCGACAGTTTGCACTCATGCATTGATATTTTGGAGTTGAAAGTGGATATGATAGAACAATGTAGAACAAGAGTTCTCAAAGAACATCCACCTTTCATTGATCTCATGGAACAATATGAGCAATATGTAACAAAATTGTTAGGCAAATATGGAACTGACATAATGCAGGCGGGTGCACTTTACCAAGAAGCGGTTCTCAAGCAATGGGATGCAGATGAAATTGAGTATTTTTCCCTAACCATCGAGTTTGATGTCACAATCATGGATAGGTATATGCACTTAGCTCTCCATCCTTATCAAGCTACAAAAATAGTAGATGAGTTGGTTGATAAGATGGAAGGGGTCAAGGAAATCCTAAGAGTTTCAAAGTTCCAGATTAAGTATGTGTCTAATCCATCATCTGCCTCAATAGACTTCTACATGGGGAACCACCATAGTTATAAGGAGAGCAGACAACAAACAAAAGGTTGATTCCTAGTGCGCTCCTTGGTAACTATAGTTTTGAAGAGGAGCTTGTATCACACCTGTCATGCATTGATACCACTGCTAGGAAGGCACACTCACGTGGAAGGTGGAGGAGCAGTCATATCTAAAGAAGACTCAATCTTTTCATGCATGAAGTGTTAGCTATGTGGAAGTAAAAAGAAACAGCTTGCATATCTACTACGACTCCCACCATTTTGTGACTAGGTTGTAGGCATAGTTTATTCGTAGAGTATAGGAGGCATGGCACCATAAATAGTAATGAATCAGGCCATTTTGAGGGTCCAAAAATTGAATATTAGAGGCCCTACTTATGATTTTATTTATAATATTTTCATTTCTAGCATTTTAAGTTGCAAGCTTTGTTAAACTCTTTCGGTATCAGTGCTCGCTGGTACCAATATTTTTATAAGTAATCAATGCAAGTTGCTTTGTGGATCACCTGTTCCATGATCTGTGTTGAATGAATTTAGTATTTTTGTGATCTAATATCTTCTCTCATCCTATATAGCATGAATGTTTTGAATATTATGGATTTCATTGTTACGGTATGTGAAGTTGTTTAATCAACTCTGTCTGCACATAAGATCATAGACCTTACATGTAGATGGAAGTTTCACATGCTTCTATTTGATAATATCTCGTTATTTGAAGTATTTACCTTAATTTTAACAAGTACACATGGTTATTTTCGTTTCTTCTTTGCACTTTTATATCTTTTACATTTTATTTCTAAGTTGTTCTTGTGAGTGTCTTCTATAACCAGCAATACCATCTTGAATGAACAAGTCACATGAACCTTGATTTATCTTTGCATCATTCTGACCCAACAAATAGGACATTGGGGAGGAGGGATATCATAGTCCTATCTTTTTTCAGGAGAGGATCCGCATCACAAATCTTGCATGTTAGGTGAGTATATAAGGCCCATCAACAATTATTTATATCATCATAAGGCATATCTCATATACTTCAAGTAACAACTCTACACCATGCATAAAATCACAAGTTATACTTGGATCGTGCCTTTGCCAATCAGGATTTGTTGGAGGTTCCCTGCTACTAGACAACTTGAATCCTTGACTGATCATCTTAACTTAAGGATAGCCTCCTTGTGTGTGTTGTCTAGGGTGGTGGACCTATAGCTAGTGAGGAAGCCCTCTAGACTGGTGGTGGGTTGGCTTCCATAGGACTAGCCATGTGTTTTTGCTATCTAGGCCTCTCTCCCTCACTTGTTGTTAGCTCCTGCTAGCGATAATCCTCCTCCTCCTCTCCTCCCATAGGTCTTGTATTTTTCACTAGAGCATTTATGGGGAAGATGGGGGTAGGACCCTTATAACTCCACCTATAAGCAAAGCCCTTTGTGACGCCAACACCATCTATATCCAGCTAAGGAGGGGTGTCATCATCATCACTCCTCGGTGGGTTATCCTAGTCATCTCCTATTGTGGGTTGTATACACATAAAAATGGCTATGAGAGATTAAATAAATATTTTATATTTATTTAATGTTTATTCTTCTATTAAATAGTTAATTTGAAAAGATTAATTTATTTAATTTATTTCGTGTCTTTCTATTAATTAATTTAATTGAAATATTTATATTAATTAATTCATCTATCATATTCCTCTAATTAATTAAATATCTAATATTTAATTATTCCTCCATTCATTTGAATATCTAATATCTAATGATTATTCTTCTATCCTATAGTCTTGAATATTAAATAATTTCTAAAATTATTTAACCTCTTTTCCAACTCACCTTCCATCTCCACTTCATCTTTCCTTTGCCAACTCATCCATCATGTGGCTAAATTAATTCAACAAAATAAAATAAATAAAACATTTATTAGCCACTTATCTTCAACCTCCAAATTTAATGAAATATTGTGTACGTACACATATTTCCTAACCTTCTTCTATATTCCTCCAACATCCCTACATCTTAGGAAGGACTTGAGTCCACTTGTCCTCTCATGCCTAAATTTTCTCCAACCATCCCTAGATTTCCTCAGTCAGCAACCCATTCAAGGTGAGATGAGTGACACTTGTCTTCTCCTTCCCCCTTTCTCTCAACCTTCACCTTTGCTCACAACCATCCAAATTTGTAGATCTGATCATGATCGTTGATCTGGGCCACATCATCTTATCCTCTCAAGGTCTATAAAATCAAGAATTTGAGTTGAGAGCGTTAGTCTTCAAGTTAGTCTTCAAGCTAACCATTTGTGAAAACTTATGCATCCATGAGTTTTAATCTTGAAGAAAATAGCATAATCATTTAGCATTGCATATCATAGTATCAATTAACTATCAGTTATCAGTCCATTCTTCATATGCCATCTTGGAAGCTATCATTTCTTATCTGAGAGCACACCATCTGCAACTAGGAATAGTGGAGTTACGACACAATGAGACTTAAATCATGAAGGTAAAAATAATGTTTCTATTTTAATATCAATTTCATGTAGTTTCATTGGTTGAGTTTGGATTTCCTGTGGCATTTCCTTTGTATTTTGTGAAACTAACATGTTGGAGGTAGTATTCTGATGATGAAATTCAAGTCGACACATTTTGGCACCCATTGTGGGGCTCAGAGCCTCGCATATTCTTTCTAATATCCTATCTAATTCTTACAAAAAGCAAATTTAATGCATTTGTAATACAGATTCACGCCTGTGTGAGTTTTGACAGCGCCTTTATGTGATAGGTTAGCGCTTTTGTCCTTCAGGTTAGCGCATTTGTCATTTAGGTTAGCGCTTTTGTCTATAAATCAACACATTTAATCTTTAGAACAACGTTTTTGTCCTTCAGGTTAGCGCATTTGTTAGTTTGTTAACGCTTTTGTCAGAAAATTGCCGCTTCTTAGTTTGCAGAGCAACATTTTTGTGTTTCAGGTTAGCGCTTTTGTCCTTCACGTTAGCGCTTTTGAGATGAAAGACAACACATTTGTTACGATACCGCTTTTATTTGCAACTGATAGAATTTTCTTGCAGGTCTGAATGTCCAAGAACTTAAATTTTTCAAACTACTGACATGCATGTGCAGGATTATTTTTAAAACAAATTTCATGCATTTCCTCACCTAGTTAACTAAGAGTTCTACTTTGGAAAGTAACACACCATGTCATGCTCATTTATCTTAACTAAGGGGGATAAATTAACGGCATGCAACTTACATTTTGAGTGCCTTCTTTAAAATAGTTGCACATAGATTTTAGAAGAGCTAAAATGGACTTGTGTTTTCTGTGTTTGATGAAGTAGTAGGTAAGTATGCTCTCACCATCATATGGTGATCAGAAATCCAGACCTACTTTCTTTTATGTATAACCCTTAGAGGGCCAGCCTTCCTGAGCTGCCTTGAGGGGGCCAATGAGAGGGGAACGACCCAAAGCAGAAACATGCTAATACCGAGTCCTTCCAATCCACTCTAAATAAATCATGTTTGTAACGAAAGTCACAAGCAACATGTGCTGATAAGTTCATACCGACACTATGTTTCCCCATAAACCCTACGGAGCGTAACCTCTATAGGCTGGGAACCTTCTGTATTTACAGAGCTGAAAATGTCGCATGTATGGCCACATGACTGGAAGCCTTTACTAAAAACCACTTGTACTAGTTGCCAAATTCATTCTAGTTGTTGGTGCACGAGGTCAGACCTCTGAAGCGGCTCACACACATACGGTTCTTAGTAGAGATGTAAATTTTGCCATGGGGAGTTTTCATGGAAATTGGTGCTTGGCTGCTCCGAAGAAGTGAGTGTCGAGCGTGGAGCCAGTGGGGTCAAGCATCTAAATATTCACTTTGAATAGCGTAGCCTCGGGAGAAACCCCATGTGAGATTCAACAATTATTGTCTCAGCGTGCCATAGGAATTGTACTTGCTTATGCATTTTGTTTTTCAAAAAAAATGTGTCTTCTATGTCTATGACATGTTCAAAATGGTCAAAAATTTGAGAAAATCATCATCTAAAAAATGAGCAAAAATCCAACAACTTGCTGAAGGATTTGAGAAGAATCCTTGAAACATAATCAGAATAGCGCTTTCAAACAACAAAACAGTGCTTTTATCCCATAAGTTAACACTCTTTACCACAAGAGTTAGCACAAAAGCTTTAAACCAAAATTTCAACATCAGTATCAAAACACTTATTGAGTAGATTTGTCTCTAAAACTATCACACATTTTCAAACTAGTTCAACAACTGGGTCACTAATCCAACAGGCTATTTCCGAAAGGTTTCCATAAGCATAAACATTCAACAAGCTATTGATTCAAACATTTTAAGTGCAAAAAAAAAATCAACATCATTGTCAAGTCTCTCATCGGGATGTATCAAATCCTCTATCACGAAGCTTGATCAATTCATCTTGTGTTCATTATCTTGGATATATCTTTCCTATTTTGAACCTAGGTCATATCAAAATCAGAATTGCACCAACTTTGGAATCAAACAAACTTGTAAATTATCAGATTCTTATATGACTTTTAAGTATCACCTTAAGAAAAGAAAACCCAGTTATAAAGCTACCCAGAAAAGAATAAGATTCTTGTATATCAATCGTGAGATCTTATTAAAACATGGGACATTCCTACACCATTTTCGTCACTATTTACGTGGTTGTGGGACAGAGTTTGATGGAGAAATTTTGCAAGTATGTTCTTTTCAACAAAGGGACGCTTTATCACAATGAACAAACAATAGTGGTAAAATCAACAAAGCATATCTTCCTAAACCAATAATCACCTATTGACTTGTCCTTTGAAAAATTTAAAAAATTTGAAACAATCAAATGCCAGTTTGGACTAGAGCTCAATACGAACAACTTAGGAAACAACAAAAACAAATGGAAGAAGAAGATAATCCAATATTCCAAACTTTTGGGTATATCATTGTTGATGAAGAAGCGGTCAATGACACCATTAGAGATCTTGAGAAAGATTTCAAATTTGATAGACTAATGGAAAATTATTGGCAAAACAAAAAGAGAAATATTTTTTGATGTTGGCAAAATCGGGAGCTAAATTATCACAAGACTTTAACATAGAAATCTTGAAACAAGATGCGGAGGTAAGTAACACCCAAAACACATATGATCCAAACAACGAAGATGTAAACAAAGAAAGTCATGAAGAGACAAGAAAAGAATGGAATGACACAAGAAAAGAGTGTAGTGATAAAATAACTTACGAAGAAATAAGGAGAAAATATATGGATAGTCCGTTGTTAAACCTTACTCAACAAATGCAAACTCTACAACAACAGATACAAGATATGAAAAATGGAACAAGCTCCAAGAAGTATTCATTAGAAGATATCTACCCATATCCTTTCAATAAAAAATTGAATATGGCACCATTTCCACAGCATTGCGAGATCCCTAAATATGACAAATACGATGGAAAATCTGATCCTCAGGATCACATTAGGGAGTTTTGTACTATGAGTATGGAATTTGGGCACGACAAAACTTACCTAATGCATCTTTTCCCTAGTAGTTTAAATGGGCAATCAATGGAATGGTTTTCAAAATTACCATCCGGAATCAAATCTTTTGAAGAACTTGTGAATAGATTTATTTCACAATATTCCTACAATGTAAGGAATGAGATAACAATGCTAGATTTATGCAATATTAAATAAAATAATGGTGAATCTTTTATGATCTTCTTGCAGAGATGGAAACAAATATTTAATAGGTATCCAAGAGATGTACCTGATCAAGAAAAGATGGACATATTCATTGATAATCTTATCAGTGAAATGAGTTATTGACTAAAAATGCAATGTCCTCCCTCCTTCGCCAAGATGATTGAGAATGGTCTAAAAATAGAAGATGCGATGGTAAAGAAAGGAGAGCTCAAAATTTATAATAATTATTACAACAACAATGACAAACCCAAATTCTGGTCAAAGAATAGGAATGTCATCAATGGAGGAAATGACGACAATAGTGCTATGAAACAACAACCAATTTTTAATCTATCAAGTCAAATCCCAAACAATAACAATCAAGAAAGCAATAAAACCAAGTCTTTCTTCTCCAATCCTCATAGGAAATTCACAAACATCAGAGAACCATCGGAATCAGCTTTAAAAACTCTTCTTGCAAACAAACTGATTGATTTACCAGAAGTAAGAAGTTATGAACCACAAATCAAGCCTAATTGGTGGAATGACAATCATTTTTGTAATTATCATCAGAATAAAGGACACCAAACAAATGATTGTCAGAGATTGAAACACATTATCCACGATCTAATCAATAATGGAACTATCACAGTGGATAGCCATAAGACAAACGAATCACACCTAGCTTTCAAAACTCCACTTCCAAATTATGACAAAGGTGAACCATCCCAATTAAAAGATGACAAAGGAAAAGACAAAGTGAGCTACACTTATACATATGATGATGTGGTAAATGTCATCATTGTTAAAGATAATCCACCTTTAGAGCCAATCAATGTCATTACGAGAAGCAAAGCAAAGGTCACCTTTCCGGGTATAATAAAAGACTCAACATCCACTTCACAACAATACAATTTAGTAGAGAAACTACAAAGAATACCCGCTCAAATATCAATTTTGGAACTTCTCAAAGTTTCACCTATGCATAAGGAAATTTTGGAAAAAGCTTTAGTGGAAACAACAGCCCCAAAAGACTTGGATGTGGATCAGTTCCAAAACATGGCGGGACACCTTATAGCCCCTCATTGCTTATCATTTTTTGAAAATGATGACGCGTCCTTGCAACATCCTTATAATGCTCCTTTACATGTTGAAGTCACCATTAATAAAACTTATGTCAAACGTGTACTCTTAGATGGTGGAGCAGGCTTAAACATTTGTGCATTAAGTTTAATAAAAGCTTTGGGATATTCAGAAAATGCAGTAGATCCAAAGAAGAAAATAACTATTAAGGCCTATGATGAGGCAGAGCATTCTTCTAAAGGAACTGTGATGTTGTCAATCAAAATAGGACCTATGGAAAAGAATACATTATGTCAAGTTTTAGATTTGAACCTCTTTTACAACATTCTTCTGGGAAGACCATAGATTCACACCATGCAAGTAGTTCCTTCTACATATCATCAATGTGTAAAATTTCCTCATGAAGGACAAGAGGTCATTATAATTGCAGACTCTAGCCAATATTGCAATAATTTGAAGCCAACACAAGATACAAGAGTTCCACATAACAGAGAATCAGTATATCCTACCAAAGAAATTCAAGAAAAGTTATGGGAAACCTTTGAGAAAAAGCTCAAATTGAATGATGAAGGAATGGGAAAATATTATTTGCATAATTTTCCACTTTCACCTAAGTCATATGGAAAGCCTACAAATATCCAATCAAAGACCTCAGAGAAATCAAAAGATATGTTTAATGGAGCATTTGTTAGAGCTGGGACCCTTGAAGAAGAAACTGAAGACAAGGACATTCTTGGTTGGTTGTACAAAGATGAAAATGAAACTATATCAATAGCTGCAGAAGTTAATATTCTCATAGAACAATATGGGAATGGTTATAAAATCATGCAAAAAATGGGATATGAAGAAAAATGACCAATTGGTAAGTGACATCAAGGTATTTCAAAACCTATTTGTCCCCACTCGCAATCTAAAGAAGATAAATCAGGACTTGGATATCTAAAATCAAATCAAAAGCAACATAATCATCAACAACCAAAGTGGAGAAAGAAATCAGTCTCTAAAGAAGAACAATGGCAAGAAAAGCTACATCAATCAGCAGAAATAATAGCCAATAAGCAGAAATAAGAAGAACATGAGAAACAAGAAGAAGAGATTGCAATCAAAAGAAAAGAAGAATCTTGTCAACAAGTTCAAGGAATACGAGCAAGTACAAAATCTGAACAAGATATTCCAGAAGTAGTGAAAATCAAGATGGCAGAAATTAGAGAACTTTTTGCACCATACAACATTCCTGTGTGGTATAGTGGTATAGTCCTAGACAATGGTTCAGAGACTGATTCAAATGAATATGAATGGGGTCTAGATGTCTCATCTAGTATATCAAGTGAAGAAATAAATGAAGAGCAAGCAGCTATCACAAAGGAAGACTTGTTTATTACAAAACAAAAGATGGAGTTAGAAAGAAGACAAGAAGAACTCAGAATCCAGAGAAAAGAGGCATATACAAGACAACAAAAGAAAGGGGATGACAATGACAAAGACAAAGAAATAACGCCACAAGAAGAAAAAAGAGATATAGATCAAGCATCTGGAAATATCAGATTTCTATCAATAAAGAGCAATATGTACCAAGGTATGGCAGAACCATAGAAGAACTAAGAGATAGTCAAGTAGAATTGACTATTTAGTCCAGAAGAAGCTGAGTTTGAAAGAAGACAAAAGCTAGCAAAAGAATTCTATATATCATGTGCACCAGTATGTCAACTTCAAAATGCAAATGAATTCATTGAAAATAATCAAGAAGGAACTTGCAGCATTAAAGATGTGTGTGTTGATATAATCCATTTGTTTAAGGGACAAACGCTAGATGAAGAACCATTTGAGTGTGAACTACAAAATGCTAATACTAATTTTGTTAGAACTAATTGGAGAATACTTGGGAGAGATAATCCTCAAGATCATTCTATCTATGACATTACCTACTCTACGCCAACTTATTACCATTATGTCATGAACTTTGAAGCACCTAATGATGACAATGATTATGACTTACCCCTTCTTCATCCTGAACTAATTGATTGGGATAATTTAGAAAATCCTAAATTAGATGTCTTTTCCAATGATCATGACTTAGCTTTGTATCTTAATGTTGTCAAACCCATAACACCTGAGATATTTTCCATTGTGGAATCAAGTAATGTTTCTTGCAGTTAGGAGAATGCCAAACTTTCCAGTCACAAAATTAAAATAAAACAAGGAAAGAGAACTACTGTTGAAAACCATTTCATGGCAACACTAGATCAATCAAAAGGGAAAATAAAGGACGTATTTGATGGTGAAAACTTCTTGGAGGCACCAGAAGATGGAAAGTTTGACATCCTCCCTGCATATTTTCAGGAGAGATATGTTATTCTAATAGAACCAATAGAAGCAATAAACATTGGAACATCAAAGGATCCCAATATACTTCATTCTGCTGCCTCATTATCAGATAAAGAGAGGAAAGAATACATAGAATTCTTTAGACAAAGACAAATAAATTTTTCTTGGTCCTATGCTGACATGCTAGGACTTAATCCAGATCTTATAATGCATCATCTCAATATGGATTTAAAAGTAAAACCAATTAAGTAAAAGCTAAGGAAGATGCATCCACACATTGCTCTTCTTGTAAAAGCCGAGCTAAAGAAACTATTAGATGTTGGTTTCATAAGACCTATTGCCTATCCAAAATGGGTTTCAAGAATTGTACCAGTGTCAAAGCCAGATAAAAGCATAGAAGTTTGCACCGATTTTAGAGATTTGAACAAAGCATGTCCCAAAGATGATTTCCCACTACCCAACATTGATATAATTGTTGACTTATCAGTAGGGCATGAGATGTTTTCATTAATGGATGGCTTCTTAGGATACAATCAAATAAGAATCACCCCTGAAGATCAAGAAATGACAACATTCACCTGTGCATGGGGTACTCATTGCTAGAATGTTATGCCATTTGGGTTTAAGAATGCAGGAGCAACTTATCAAAGGGATATGACGATAATTTTACATGATATGATGCATACATTTATGGAAGATTATGTAGATGATATACTTGCAAAATCTCATATAAGACAAGAACATTTGAAAATATTAAGCAAGATCTTTGATAGGCTGGAAAGATATCAGTTGAGATTAAATCCAAAGAAATGTGCATTTGGAGTAACCTCTGGAAAAATTCTTGGGTACATTATATTAGCCCGTGGAATTGAAGTAGATCCTGAAAAGGTAAAAACCATCATGGAAATCGAGTCACCTAGGAACATAAGTCAATTGTGATCTTTAGAAGGAAGATTGCAATCAATCAGAAGATTTGTCTCTCAATTAGAAGATAAATGTCATCCATTCACTCATCTTTTACATAAGAATGTTCCATTCAAATGGGATCAAAAATGTGAAGAAGCTTTTATGCAAATCAAATAATATCTCATGAATCATCTAGTACTGGTATCACCAATCAAAGAGAAACCATTGTTGCTCTATATCTCGATGACAAACGTATCATTAGGTGCTCTCCTAGCTCAACATGATGAAGAAGGAAAAGAAAGAGTAGTGTATTACATCAGTAGAATACTTGTCATCTATGAACTGAATTATACATCAATAGAGAAGACATGTCTTACAGTTGTGTTTGCAACTCAGAAGCTGTGACATTATATGCTGACTCATTCTGTGAAGCTAATAACAAAGATAGATCCACTAAAGTATTTGTTGAACAAGTCAACTTTGATAAGCAGATTAGCCAAATGGGTTATGATACTGAGTGAATTTGATATAGAGTATGTTGATCGAAAAGCTATCAAAGGGTAGGTCATTGTTGATCAATTAGCTGAAGCTCCTTTACAAAATAACATACGAATGCACATTGAATTTCTTGATGCAGACATTCTGACAGTAAGTATAAAATTTTGGGAATTGTACTTTGATGGTTCTTATACACAATATGGATCAGGCGTAGGAATTTTATTCATCACACCTTAGGGACACACAATTCCAAAATCATATAGACTATGGTTTCCATGCACAAACAATACTACAGAATATGAAGCATTGATTATTGGGCTCAAAATGGCTATTGAATGGAATATCAAGGAATTACATGTTTATGGTGATTCACAGCTTATCATCAACCAAATAAATGATGATTATCAAACTAAGGATGAAAAGCTCATGCCCTACAAATAGCTGGTAGAAGAGTTTAAAGAACACTTTGTAGATATATCATTTACTCAAATCCCAAGAAATGAGAATAAAGTAGTAGATGCAATGGCTACAATAGCATCTCTCTTGCAGAATCGGGAGAATCAACAGCATTATGGATTCCTCGTGGAAGATATCTTAACCCCTACCATTCAATCCTAGTATACCTACATGATTTTTCATATATCAGGGATCAGTCAATCCTTATATGGCCAAACCTATCAGTACTTAAAAGAGAATATCCTCCATCTTGACCTATCCCGTAATCAAAGAAGAAATTTTATCTGTCAGTCATCTCGCTATACTATTATTGCTAATACATTATATAGGCGAGGTCTACATAGTACTTTATTGAGATGTCTTGAACAAGAAGAATCTGAAAAAGTTCTTAAGGAAATTCACGCAAGTATTTGTGGCACACACTCAAGTGGATTAACACTGGCTAAGAAACTTCTTTGTATGGGTTACTATTGGCCTACTATGGAGAGAGATTCATTCACATATGTCAAAAAATGCAAACAATGTCAGATCCATGGGAATCTCATTCATGCACCAACACAAGAATTGTATCCTATGGTCGGGTCATGGCCATTTTCTCAATGGGGCCTTGATTTGGTAGGAAAGATAAATCTTTCATCTTCTAATGGACATATGTTCATTTTGACTGCTACTGAATATTTCACTAAATGGATTGAAGTAGTACCTCTGACAAAAGTGACAGGAAAACAAATATCATCATTCATCTTGAATTATATAATCTGTCGCTATGGAGTTCCTATGACCATTATCACTGACAATGGATGACCATTTAAGAATCAAGATGTGAAGGAACTATGTGAGAAATTTCATGTCCAATATAGGTTTTCTACTCCGTATTATCCACAAGGAAATGGTCAAGATGAGGCATCAAAAAAAACTATCTTGAAAATCTTGAAGAAAATAGTCAATGAAGCTGGAAAAGACTGACACATTCAACTAAATCCTACTCTTTGGGCATACCGAACCAGCATCCGCACACCAACGGGGGAAACTCCATATTGCTTAGTCTATAGATCAGAAGTCATATTACCAGTAGAAATAGAGATACCTTCTCTACGAGTTTCCTTAAAAGGTCTTATACCAAAAGAACAACAACGAGTCTCTAGACTCCAAGAACTTGAACTGATCTAGGAACGTCGCCAAAATGCAATAGATCATTTAAAAGTGTATCAACAGAGAATGGCAAGAAGTTATAATCACAGAGTCAAGCCACGCATTTTTCAGATTGGAGATATAGTTCTAAGGGAGAATCCAAGAAATCAGCAAGACCAAGAAAAGAAGGGTAAATTTGAACCAAATTGGCTAAGACCTTTTGTAATAGTAGCATCATATGGCTCAGGAGCATACAAGTTATCTACCCCTGAAGGTGATTGGTTTGATGAACCTATCAATTCCACCCATCTCAAGAAATTCTATGCTTGAGATATAATCAATAAAAAGCATATAAAGTCCCGAAGAAATCAGTAAAAATAAAAAAATCCCTAAAAAGGCATAAAATAGTAAAAATCAAAAAAAAAAAGAAAAAGGGAAAAATGCGATAAATTCAGATGGTGAAAACCTGGTAAACAGACGCTATCTAAAAAGTGAGTCCTTCCATCTATGAGATCACTTTGCGCACCTATCCACTCCATCCTATCGCATCTATCGCTTTCATCTATCCTAGCTTTTCCATTTCATCTTTCGCATCCATTGCTTTAAACCATTTAGTAGGAAATATGTAGCTTACCAACAATTATCAATTTTTGACATACTTGTCATAGTCACTGTCTTAGATCTTATCAGAATCAATCAATCTGCATTTGTATCCTGCCATGGTTTGGATCTTGATCAATTCATACATCCATAATAAATTTTTGTTTCTGCTAGGGGAAAATCCTAATTTATTTTGCTAAGGTGATCTTTTGAATCTTTGAAAATCCAAAACATTTGAAAAACTAAGAAAAACCAAAAAACACTCAGGATTTTGAAACAGATAACAAGCAATGAAGCAACGAAGATCAAGGCCTTTTATGACAACTGAATCGTGAAACTCAAAAAATGAAGAATTAACCAGCAAGTAATAAAGGATTATCAAATATCATTCATCAGGATGATTATATCAGTTAATGACCATTAGAACATGTGAATGACATGCACGATTCAATGTTTATATCTTGATTTTATTGCTAATCATGTACTCTATGCGACTCAAGGATGTCCATGACTAGAGAAGCTATGATGGGGCATTATTATTTTCTTTGATTGTTGTCTTTGGTTTATCTCTTACTAAAGTATGTACTTGTCTAAGGATATGATCGACAAAAGATCAAGGAGGACGTTCCAAGTCATGCATGAAAGGAGATAATCTTTGTCTATTTTGCAAGCAATACTCAGGTCAACTTGATTCATTCTATCAAGTTGCTTGTATTAACTTGCTATATGAAAATCCATGTAAGAAATACTCAGGTCATCTTGGATCATTGTGTCAAGTTGCTTGTATTTTCTTACAACATTTTAAAAGCTCAATGATGAAATCAAGCACTATTACAAGATAACATATGAAGAATGGCGGTATCATTTTTAGTTAGATCATTTTAGATTAGTCATTATTCATCTGCATTATAAGCATTCAATGCCAGTTGCATTATAAGCATTTCATTTCATTCACAGATCAATGGTCATGAATAAATATTGAGTATACTTGGAGAAATAAAAAAACAATTTGCATTTGATCATTATAGGTGCATTCTTTTTTTATCATCCATTTCATTTAGTTGCATTTTAATCATTGCATTAGTTTGCATTCAATTAAGTGCATTTGATTAATCATGTAGAGTATCATCATTATTATTTGTATTATCATTTCATTAAAGATCATTTAGTTACATCTTTGCACTTAGATTCATAATCATTATAAGCATTACATATAAAAAATCAAAAACATTTGAATAACATATTGCATAATCATTAATTTGCATTTCCATATAGATCATTGCATTTGCATCATTTAAGTTAGTAATCATTTTCAGTTGTATCAAAGGTCATCAAAATCAAAAATCAAAAAAATTTATCATTGCATCATCATATAAAGCATCATCATAATAAAGAGAAAAGATCATAACATCATTCATCTAATCACTGCATCCATATAATCAATGCATATAGATCATCATAAAACAATAAAAAGTCCAAGTATACAATGATATCAGATCAAACGTACAAATGCCTCATCAATACAAAGTCAAGTCAAGGTTGTCATGTAACAATTCCACCTGACTCTGTCTGTCTCTGTTGTTGTAGCCAAGAAGATCCTTTAGATGGTTGTCTCCCATGATCACCACTCCTCTGAGGAGGTCCCATGACTCCACCACTACTAGTATTCATCCTTATAGTGGTATGATAACTACCTTCACTCTGGCTCTCTGTGACTAAATCCTCATATAGTCGTCGCCAACGGGAAGTCTCCTTCCCGACCTGAACTAGTGCTCTAACAGTATCAACTGAGAGAATGTCAGATCCAACCTACTGAATGTGATCAAGGAGGCCCTGAGTATCATGTTGTCTGCTAACAGTTGTGTCTCTCTCTATCATGAGTGTTTGTACCTATTCTCTAAGCTGATCTATCTATTCTCTGAGACTATACATGGTCTCCTGCTCTGGCACATGAACCCCAATACCCTCATCTCCACCTCCCTGTCCACCTATTGGAATCTCAGTCCGAGTAGCTCTCAGAACCCGTCATCTAATGAGTGGAATATGATCCTCTAGATCATCATCCTCTCCACCATGCGCTACAATAACCCTAGGGTCTGGCTAAATCTAACCAAAATCAATGCCTCTCCCACAACCCCCATCCAGTCCAGTCATCCTACCTCCTCCTATTGATGGCACCCCTCTCGGTGATCTCATCCCTACCCTGCTAGTATCCCTCCCAATCCATCCAAACTCTCTCCCACCCATAGGAAACGGTCTTCCAATCCTACCAACTGGTCCAAACGGTCCTCCACTGACTCTCAATCGACCTCCTCTCCATCTGGGTCTCCTACCACCACCACCTCCATCTCCTCCCTCATCTCCATCCCCTTTAGCCACCTGAGCAGCTCTAAGCTCTCGTCTCCATCTCCATCTCCTGATAACTGGATCATCAAAATCGTCATCCTCATCTCCTGAGCTAGGAGGAGGATCTGTTGGATCGGTAATACAAGGAAACGGGTGTGCCAATATGTATGAGCATAATCTGCAATAACCCCAGGATCTAGAATGTGCAATCTCATATCATAAGCTACCCTAGGAGTAGCCAAAATCTCTGGCTGTGCTAACTCAAATGACAAAGAAGGTCCCCAATCTTGCCTATCTCTATACTATCGTGCATATATCGTGACACTAGTAGGCATAGGAATAATGATACCAAACTATCTCAAAATGTGACTAATAAACTGTCTCTCAACAATGAATGGATTCCAACCAATGAGATATCTACTCTGCATAATAAATGGTAATGTCTGTGCATCATCCATCCATGGCTCACAATCAATATAAGGTTTCCAAATAACACTATCCAGTGAATCAAGAACCCAACGCCAATACTCCATCTTATGCAACTTATGCTGAGTAAGGATACTTGCATACAGATAAACATATGGTTGTCTCTCACCACAAACTCTATGATGAATAGGCGAAGTAATAGCAATGTGCTCCCAACACTAGATCTTCAAAAGTGTGCATCATGTCGACAGACTAGCACCCTTATCAAAAACAACCTGATGAAGATCATGATACAAATGAGCAAGCATGCAAACACCCCATGCATATTGAGTCTGACGTTGCATCATGCTCTGAAGAATCTCACCCCAACCAATAGCAAAACCTCGAGATCTCCTATCTGGACAGATGAATCCCCCAATCAAACCTGCAAGAATCATAGGGAGAGTCTCGTAATACATAATCATATCCTCCCATCGGATCTCTCCTCTCAAAATGCTCTCATCACCAAATACAGGTTTGCATGCCTCTGTCCCTCCACGATCCTAAAAATCATACTGAACTAACTCACCAGTCACTGGGATGTGGAGAATCCTATAGACATCCTCAAGCATCACACTAATCTCACCCGTGGGCAAGTGGAAAGTGTTATGCTCGCTATGCCATCTCTCGGCTAACATTGTCAACAATCCCCTATTATGGGTAATATCAGGCATGTATAACAAGTGGCGTAATCCACAGGCATCTATATGTCTCACCTCTGCCTGTGTAAGATCTGGCACTAAGTGTCGCATCGCCGGGAATTTCTCCCAACACTGGAGAACATCAAGTTTCTCCTGTTTACCAAGAGAATTTGATCATCAATCATCTATGTATCAAATCAAAGAGATCGCTAATCTCTAACATCAACAATTGGTAAATATTTTCACATAAAGCAAATCAGGCTATCAAATCAATTTAAACCTATCAATCATGGTTTTCTATCAATCACTGAGTTCAATCAAACTCTGCTATGCTCTTCATCAGAAACTAAATCGATTTCTTAGAGCTAATCTATACAATCACATCAAATTGATCAATCATTTATCCTATCAATCAACATTATCAAATCAAACAATCAAGTACCTATTCATCACAATTGTGCATCAAAATGCCTAAATCTAATCATCAAAGTGAATTTTTTACTATGAAATACATCAATCACATTTATCAGAAGCAAAAGCGCTAACATACATCACACATGCGCTAACAAAATGAGCACATGCGCTAAACTTATCAAATGTGCTAACTTTACATGCAAAAGCGCTAAAACAAAAAACAAAAATGCTAAACATACTTGTCAAAAATCGAAAAAATTCAAAATAACCAAAAATGTGCTAAATAGATATGAAAAATCAAATGACAAGTTGCGAGAAATTCGGGTTAAGATACATACTAGATACCCATACTCAGGAGGTCGTTGATATCGTCAAACACGCTCAAATCGATGGTTCTCCAACGGGATCACCATTTTGCCACCTCACCAAGACAATTTCTTCACAAAGCTAACAAGGATGCAAATGAAAATAAAATTAACTTTGGTTAATTTTATATTTACTATTTGGAAGGGTAATTAATGTTTTTCAATGGGGCAATTATATTTATTTTTCATAAATAAATTTAATTGACGGACCTTTTCAATTATCGTGAGATCAATCGCTTATCCAAATTGTTCAACAAATTCATGATCAATCTCCCGAGGGGGCACACAATTAGGATTTTTATCTCTATCAGGCACACTATCGAGGCTTGATTTAATCTTTGAAATAATGTTGTCTTGACATCATTTCAAAGAGGGACAAAATGTATACACATAAAAATGGCTATGAGAGATTAAATAAATATGTTATATTTATTTAATGTTTATTCTTCTATTAAATAGTTAATTTGAAAAGATTAATTTATTTAATTCATTTCGTGTCTTTCTATTAATTAATTTAATTGAAATATTTTATTAATTAATTCATCTATCATATTCCTCTAATTAATTAAATATCTAATATTTAATTATTCTTCTCATCAGTTAATTAAATAACTAATATTTAATTATTCCTCCAATCATTTGAATATCTAATATCTAATGATTATTCTTCTATCCTATAGTCTCAAATATTAAATAATTTCTAAAATTATTTAATCTCTTTTCCAACTCACCTTCCATCTCCACTTCATCTTTCCTTTGCCAACTCATCCATCATGTGGCTAAATTAATTCAACAAAATAAAATAAATAAAACATTTATTAGCCACTTATCTTCAACCTCCAAATTTAATGAAATATTGTGTGCGTACACATATTTCCTAACCTTCTTCTATATTCCCTCCAACATCCCTACATCTTAGGAAGGACTTGAGTCCACTTGTCCTCTCATGCCTAAATTTTCTCCAACCATCCCTAGATTTCCTCAGTCAGCAACCCAGTCAAGATGAGATGAGTGACACTTGTCTTCTCCTTCCCCCTTTCTCTCAACCTTCATCTTTGCTCACAGCCATCCAAATCTGTAGATCTGATCATGATTGTTGATCTGGACCACATCATCTTATCCTCTCAAGGTCTATAAAATCAGGAGTTTGAGTTGAGAGAGTTAGTCTTCAAGTGAGTTTTCAACCTAACCATTTGTGAAAACTTATGCATCCATGAGTTTTAATCTTGAAGCAAATAGCATAATCATTTAGCATTGCATATCATAGTATCAGTTAACTATCAGTTATCATTCCATTCTTCATATGCCATCTTGGAAGCTATCAGTGCTTGTCTGAGAGCACGCCATCTGCAACCAGGAATAGTGGAGTTAGGACACAATGAGACTTAAATCATGAAGGTAAAAATAATGTTTTTATTTTAATATCAATTTCATGTAGTTTCATTGGTTGATTTTGGATTTTCTGTGGCATTTCCTTTGTATTTTGTGAAACTAACATGTTGCAGGTAGTATTTTGATGATGAAATTCAAGTCGCCACATGGGTAATGGGAGGTCTTGTGGCTGTGTGGCACTCCTCACCAACTAGATGTATGCTGGAATGAGAGGTGGAACAGTTTGCACCTGCTCAAGCTAATGCATGCATCACCACTAGTAATAGACAACGATGATATAGTCCTGCCACCCAATAAGGAATATATCATGTCGCATCTTGGGCAACTAGGTGCAATCTAGCGCCCATGTTGCCATGTCTTGATATGGCTGCCATATGACATCTCCAATCCCAAGTTAATCAATGGCAACTCTCCAATACATCATGTCTCTTGTCCTCCACTCAGCCCATCAAAGTGGATACACATGAGCTCACAACATGTCTACTGAAATAAGGCAAGAAAAACCAACCGACCTCGTGTAAGTGATATGCTCGAATATCTAGACCTAAAGTAATGTGCATGTTGTGATGTTGTGGTACTCATGATAAAGGTGTGTAAGCATGTTGTTCCCCCATGTGAATATTGTGTCATCCTCCTCCATCTCTTTGATACATGGGACGAGGCTCATTGGAAGGTGGGATCCTTGTTCATCTATGGCTAACTTGAGTTCCACAATTGAAATCATAATCTATTGGATCAATGTAATCATCTCTGACCTTTCTCAAGTGCACACAAATAAATATGATCGGTCATGTCAATGACCCATACTATGCACCAATCTTGTACCTCCCGTAACTCTCATGTCGATCACACTCCTAATACTACACGTTGGCCTCGAATGGGAAAACATGCATTCCTGCATACATTGAGTAAGGTGACAGTCATCTCCCTCATCATGAGATGGAATTGTTACCTATTTTACCTAATAAGCTCAATCAGGTAGAGCTTTTATGTTTTTATGAATAAAAAGGTACATTTTATTTATGTTGTGTCACATTCACATGCAAAAAGAAAGAACAGAAGATTACACTATCGCATTGCATCATGGAGATGCAGATGCATAGGAGAGAGTGCATAATTTTTGATAAAAAGTAATCTTTATTGATAATGTCCCACACAAGCCATGAGAATGACTAAGATGATCTAACTCAATAATGAGTGTAAACTATACATCTGAAGATCAAATAAAAGAATGGAAAAATACATAAGAGGAGGTCATGTCCATCATTGCCTTAAGGATTGATGTAGGGTTGACCCTTTAATCTTCAACTTGATCTTTAGTGTCTTCAGCTCCTCTTGCTCTTGAGTTCCAAATGCACCTACAGTTAATTGAAATATTTCTGAGAGCTTGGGGCATGAAATCTAGTTACATGCTTTATCAACGGATATATAATGTGCAACCATTATCAGATTTAATTAGCCAAGTCATTGTCAAAGATATAAGTCTAGGAAAACAAATGTCAAGTCAAATCATCAAGAAAAAATCATAAATGCATTATTTTTATCTAACTTGTTTGTTCATTGTGCAGATATAGGAAAAGTAATGTTATTGTTGTTGCTCATCAATTTACAATATGTGGGTTAAAATGTGGCTCCCACAAGGGTTGAGCCTAACATGATGTGATATCAAATAATGAGCTCATTTGAGCTTATTTAAGAAGGAAATGCAATATTAAGAGTCATTATATAAAGTGCATTCATAGATTCAACCAAACAATTAAAAGGTAGTTAAACAAATGGATAGCAACAAAGGAACATTTCATATGTTATTTGATCACTGTCAAAGAGTAGGGTGTTAAGGAAAAACCTTTAAGGACTTAAATGAAGAACAAATATGATATAAAACAATCTCAAACAGTGAGGTATTCAAACCTAAGATGCATGACAAATAGAAAGCTTTTCTTAGATACAATCATGACTTCACAAAGCAGCTTCAGACCTTAAAAGGATAGTGAATACATATATTAGCAGTCCTAAAGCTTTCCCAAGTTGTTGTAGAAGTCGCAGAGATAATGCAAAATACAGATCTTCAAGAGAACCATTGCAGTCTAAGAGGTTTGAGCCTTTTTAGCAGTCCTCAGAGCCTTTTGATAGTCACAACAACTCAAAGGTAGTCATTATCATAACTCTATAATACAAAAGAAAATCCATAAGGACATACAAGTCATTGATCTCCTATAGTATGCATGATGGACACAAAAAAATAAAGATAATGCCTAAATACAGAGAATCATTTTCATGAAGGTTACCACAACCAACATATACATTTCATAGATTTTTGAAAAAGGTACAGTGCTAAGAGATTGCTTCAAACAGTCACCTTTTAAAGGATTATTGTAGCATGTTAAAATGATGGAAGACTGCTAGGGAGAAGTTCTAGAATATTTGTCAAGGGAATACATTCTAGAGACCCTGCAATAGACATTAAAAGCAGCGTGCAAGCTTAAATGGTCAAAAACATTGAAAATATAGTCTCGGGACAATTTAGGCTAGCATACAAAATGAAGACCTCTTCACCCAATACACAGTCGTAAAAGGAGATATTCTAGACCTAGAATCAAAAAACATTGTGAGAACAAGTCCTATCTTGTCATAGTTATAGTTAGAATAGTAATGAGTAATGACTGTGGTCTAAGATAGTACTCATAATAGATAGTAAGGCTCATTTTGAAGTAACATGTTTTAGGATTCAATAGCATATAGACCAATTCCTTGTCAAAAGGCACTAGAAAAGGAAAATACAGTCTTGAACCCTTTTGAAAAGTTTGACAAAGGTTTTTGGAAATGACGGAAGATCACAATGAACATCAAGCAAAACCATTTTTTAGCTGGGCAAATATGAGTAGGCAAGTGTTGAGCCTAGAGAATACAATGATCTTCGAATATAGTCAATGCAAATCTCAAAATCAATGACCTGAAAATGAGAAATTGAGGGACGTTCATCAAAGCATGGTAATGATAATGTCAAGAAGAATATGATAACAGTCATATGAACTCTAGATGCCACCATGGTGTTCCTTGTCTTTTTAATTTTTAGCCTTCGAGGCAAGTTACTAGTAATTGTAGTTGGAATAGGCTCTAATACCCAAAGCATAAGCATTCAAAGTGCAAACCTTAGAGGAAGTTGAGCATCAACATGGATTACATGCAGAAGCAACAAGAGTGGTAGATAATGGTTACAAATTTGAGAACACAATTCACATCAAAAGTATGAAATACAGTTGTGAAAGATCAATAAGGCAGTCTCAGCCATGAAGATATTTATTAGTTAGAGACAGTTTGAGTTTCTCATTTATCAAAGGGAAGTCATGACAACCATGTAAATCAACTTCAAAACATTACAAATATTGTCAAAAGATAGTCCTCTGCTTAATAAACAGTGCCTGAAAGAAAACAAATATGATGAGTAATATAAAAGCTTGAGTAATGATAGTACAATATAGTCACAAAAGGTCATGATCAGACCTAAAGAATCAAAGAGAGAGGAATTATATGTATCATAGAAGGATCAATAATGGCTCAGAAGCTATAAAGAAGTCAGAGATTTCAGACCCAATGAAAGCACTATGCTACTGATTTTGCAGTCATCATACACTGATAGAGACAAAAGTATGTGGTATAATACCTGTAACAATGAGACAATGAACAAGCTTAGAATAGACATGGAAACCTTCAAGATAGAGACAATCATCAAAGAAAGCTACAAATTAGTAACAGTGCAATGATAAAGGTCTTTTTGTAGTTCAAGGCAGCATAGACATGTGACAGTAATTGGAAAGAATGCAGTCAATGCGAACCTAGGAGCAATACGGTCAAAGAACTTTAATAAGATGGTTTAGAAGATAAAACATAGAGATCAACCAATAGATGCCAAATACAAACATCAAAATCAAAGCCCTAAGATACATGTCAATCATAGTAGCCTTATCAAAAACTTTCTCTCTGTCAAAAGAGTCAAATAGATGTAAGAGCATTGCACAATCACAAAAAGAGTAGAGCAACCTTTATCAGAGCAAGAACACTCAAGCCCTAGGCCCTTTTAAAAAGCATCATACATAGCACTCAAGGTACAAAGAAAGTTATTACAAAGCTTCAAAGAACAGTGATCTCAGTTCACTGTTAAAGGAATCAATCCTTAGAAACTGAATGATTAGTTAAGCCCTAGATAAGAAAATAAACAGAGGAAAGAGCAAATCTGGAACAAAAAGGAACTTACCTCGCTTTTCCCTAAAGAAATTCTCTGCAAATCACCATAATAGCAGCTCAAAAAATTTATTCAAGCTCAAACCCTAAGCTCCATGGTGGTGGTAGAGATAGAGCAAAGAAGCAACACGAATGACAAAAGTGAATAGCCCTTTACTTTTGTTAAGGTTTGAAAACCCTAATATGTATCGATAGGGCAAAGGCTATTTGCCTTTAAAACATTTTAAAAGAAAGCTTTCTTTTCACACTTATCTGTGGCATCTTCTTTTATTTTGTAATTATTTTAATTGTTTAATAAAAACTTATATGGAATTAGTCAAATAAATCTCCTTAAGGTTTTTAGAGGATGTTTTAATTTTTTGCATTTACTTTTGTAAATATTTATTTAGGTGATAGTATAAATCACTTCAAATAAATTATGTTTGAAATGCAAGAATAGAGTTAAGAGCTAGGTGAGGTAAACAAGAGAAAGGCTTAGTTAAGCCTTGAATCTTTGCATGCATCTAGGAGGTAATTAAGGGGATTTGTAAACATGTGGAGCTAAATCAAGTGATTTGGTCACCTAATTGAAATTTTAGCTTCTGTCAAAGAGTCCAAGTGGTCATAGTTTGAGTCAAGGAGGATTTTAAGGAACATAGCTCCTTGTTTCTTTTAGTTACATCCCTGTTTTTGATGGATTTGTGGTTGCATATAACCTCTTGGAATGGTTTGCAAATTGACAACTCTTTGTGTAGTTTTGAGGAGTTTTCTTTCAGTTACATGCCTGATTTAAGGGAGAGGTTGGAGTTGTTGACAACACATCATGTTTTGGAGCCAAAATTTGAAATTTGAAATTTTGGAGCCTTTTATATAAGTCACTATTATCTCTCTATTCTTCTCTAGTTCTAAGATTGTACCTACTATGGCAGTAGATTTTTCATTCTTTGTAACTCATTTCTTATGACTTTAGAAGATATTGTAATGCACATACCTCCTAATTCTCAATAAAATAAGTTTATCTCCTTCTTTTCAATTTGTTGCCTCATTATTTTGTTCAAGTGCAACATGTTATAGTGCAAGTCATTAACTGTTTTTCTCCCATTTTTTGAGTGTTTGTTATGAAAAAATTATTGTTTTCTTTCAAGTAAACTTCATTCATAGAAGCCTTTCAAATGAAAAATTTATGTAAAACATATTAGCCTGAGTTGTGAAAGTTTGTAGTTTCATTTATAGAGTTATCTTGTGAGGTTTCAAGGCAAGTTCAAATCATTTTCAATTGGTGAATCACCTAATAGTTTAATTTTTTAGTTTTTGCATATCCTTCTTACCTTTTTCCCTCTCAAAAAATCATTAGTTTTAGGTTATCAAAAGGGGATCCAACCCATAATTTGGAGGTCTACTCTCGCCATAGGATACCCACAGCCTGAGAGTAATCCAATGTTGCACGGGATTATAGAGTTTTAAACTTGGCCTCAGGTGCAAATCCTTGTGACAACAGGAATGACATGATATCCACATCCCATCTCTCTATTAAGGCTTGAAATTTGAACTCTAGCATTAGATATATCCACCACAGTTCAACATATCACAATCATTTGTGGTCAACCTATGTCAAATCATTTGCACAATTGCGCAACAAGATTAGTAAATTTCCACTGGTGTGCTTGTGAACCTTTGAAAGAACCTATTAGGAGTGTAAAATTATGATGTTTTCTTTTTCATATGCCTCCTACGTATACTCTAGGGTTAGGGTTTTTGAAAAATTTGATAGGTTTTTAATCCTTTGTGTATTCTCATGGAAATGTTCCATCCTTTTTCTATTTTTGTCTTTGACTGGCTATGACATGTTGCATTAATTTTAAGTTATGATCAAGAGGGTTGCTTATCGTCTTGTAACCGACCCCATGCACTAGGTCTTTATTCCTGGGCCAGTTAGCTTTTAAGTGTAGGGGGTTTTAATATTTTTGCCTAAGTCCCTAGAATTTATTTTCCCAATGCACAGGACCCCCTCTACCCTCAAGATATAATGCCACGTGCTAAAAAAATCACTTAAGTGAGGGTCTTATGTTTCCCCATAGGGTCCATCTAGCACTTGAAATAGTGTTGTGGGGTAGCGGGGTGTATGTCAGCGATGAAGAAAATTCCACCCCGTGCGGCTTCTTCAACACGTAAATATGTCTCGCAGGATGGTTGGATGTATATATTGTGCAGTGTAATAGGTTGTCCTGCAACCCCACAATGGTTGATCAAAGGTAAAGGGTATACCATGGGCTCGCATGATGAAGAAAGTTCAAAGGGGAAGCCATCCTCGCCACCCCATGGGGATAAAATGAAAGAAACAATAACATTACGGGCTAGCGGGATAAGAAGCAACCAATGATTAAAGTGTTCCCTGCTACCCCACGACATGGGATTATGATAGATGAAGCTCGCAGGCTAGCGGGAAAACAAAGAAATAGAATGGTGCTTGCTACCCTGTAAGGGTATTATCAACATATAGAAAGTTGTGTGGGATAGTGGGATAAAGGAATGAAGAATGGAAGGCCCCACTACCCTGCATCAAGAAAAACAAAAGGAAGATAACTCTGTGGGCTAGTGGGATGAAGAAGGGATAAAAGAGGAGCTTAACCCTGCTATCCTGCGCAATAGAAGCAAGGGACAAATTAATCTCGTAGGCTTGCAGGAGGAATTTAAAGCAAGAAAAAGGGACTCCCCACTATCCCATAGGGATAATTAATAAGAAGAAAGGTTGCAGAGGATAGCAAAAGAAGAACTATTGGAAATAAGAAAAATCAAAAGGCAATAGAGATAAAATTTGAAGGCGCCATATCAATAGTCAAGCAAAGTCAATGCACAATTGTGGCCATCCATTTTTGAATCGATCGTGGAGTTCAAATTTCAAGGCCACTAGCTCACAATGCTTGCATGAAGAAAATTAATGGTGATTCCCTACAAGAAATAAAACCATTTTTTGTCGATTATTTGTGCACCCTGCTTCCAAGAGATCAAGTGAAGAGCAAGTTCAGGTGACCCAAGGCAAGTTTTAGAATCTCAATTACGCCTATGAATTTGCAAAGGCCAAGTAAGTAATTGCAAACCTGTGACTTGGTGTTTAAGTTGAAGCTTGTAGAAATATTTTAGATCTTGTAAGTAGGGTTTGAAACATAATTTGAAGCCCTAAGACATAGCCATGGCACCCAAAAGAAAGGAGATGACCAACCCTACCACTGAGAAGGCTCCCGAGTAGGGGGATGCCTCAAAACCCAAAAGAAAAAGGGTTGCCACCGCAAAAATAACTGAATCAACTCCAATTGTCGTAATCCCTCCTACACCCTTGATTACCAATGAGCCAACCATTGAGAAAAACCCTCTAGCCACTAAGCCAAACTCGCCCATTTAAATCAAGACTCCAAAACCAAAATGAAGGAGGGCTTCCACCAAGATAACTACCCCTTCATCCTCAGAGAAAACTTTGCCTACTGCAAAAACCCCTTCACCAGCTGCACAAACCCCTTCACTAGCTACAGAAACCCCTTCACCAGCTACACAAAACCCTCTACCTACTCAAAAAGAGTCAGTTGTGCAAGCCCCATCTGTGTCAACCCCTGTTGTGAATATTGAGGTCGTGAGTGAGAAAATTGAGAAACAATTGGAAGAGATGGAGAAAAAGAAGAAAAATAAAGTGAGTGGCCTACATCAGGATCTATTGGAGCTCTTCACGAGGTCAACAATGTAGGAGACTGTAAAATTTTGAGGCAATCCGATGAGTCCCCTCACCTATCAACAAGAGAAGAGTTTATGTCCAATGGCTTTTTAAAGAATGTTGTTTTGATGTGAGACTCATCTCCCTTCGGTCTCGGGTTGATGAGGTCTTCATCCCGGTTCCCAATTTGATTCTCTATATTGGTCTAACATTACTATCATCCTTTCACTAGTCTGGTACTCACCTTCAGGGAGTAAGCCACACTCTGCTATAGCACTACTTCGCTTGATA
Organism: Cryptomeria japonica; assembly: GCF_030272615.1. Taxonomy (NCBI): domain Eukaryota; kingdom Viridiplantae; phylum Streptophyta; class Pinopsida; order Cupressales; family Cupressaceae; genus Cryptomeria; species Cryptomeria japonica. The sequence goes on from NC_081405.1 coordinate 375,907,664, forward strand.
GGGGCACCAACTGTCCTTAATAATACTTTTGCCTCCCCAACCCAATGGGGCCCTAACACGCCCCCTACTATTCTAAAGGGTCTCTTTCCACCAGGCTCTTCAGAGCTCCCTTGGCTAGTGTCGGCACCCCCGAGCTTGTTAACAACTTCTATCCAATAAGGAGAGTTCCCCTGGGTAGGGGCTCTCAATGCGTACGCTATTGTAGGTTCTTTCGAACCCATAATAGTAGCATGAGTCGTTAACAGGCACTGGGTCCCTTAAACTGTATACTGCTTTTAGGTATGCCTGAATCACCAGAGTTTCCCTAAGTGATAACCGATAACCGATAACCGACCAATTTTTTTTCAAACAAGAGCTCAAAATGTAGAGATGCCATCACCACTGAGAAGGTGTGGGAGATCTTTTATTAGCACTTGTTTCAAATGCTTGGAACTTAGACTTGGAAAAGCTTGTTGTCTCCAATGCTTTTATGGAGCCACTTCTCATCAGATAGTTGGGGAAGCAATATCATCCTGAGAGCATGATAGTAAGAACAACAACTAGACATATTTTGGTTGATGTAGCTAGGGATGACATCATTACTTGTTTTGGTTTTAATAAAAGTGCACTCAAGTTAGTTGATTTGAAGGAGTTAGAGACTGAATATGGTATTAATAAAAACTTGTTGAGAGATGAAGATCTCCCCCATTACATGAAAAGGGTGTATCAGATGGGCAATAATTATATTTTGAATATTAAAAAGGAGCCATTTGAGCTGGTGACATTTGAAAACTACTTTGTGAAAACATACTATGCTCTCTGCCAAGTTCTAGGGATGGATTGTAGAAGATCTAAGATACCTATGGACTTTATGATGATGGCAATGCAAATATAGAATCCTAGTCCAATGAATTGTATGATTTTTCAACATACATACAAGCTAAGTTGCATGAGGGGTTAATAAGTGCAAAGGATGAGAAGACCCCATTAGATTTCAAATATTATTCACTGTTATGGCATTCAATTCTCTTCCAAAACATAATTGATTGGGATGCATCTTTGAAGATAAATATGTTTGATCTTGATTCAGGTGGAAAATGGCCAATTCAAAGGTCGACCCAAGTCTGGGATAAGGTGTCCAAGTGGTCTAATTACTCTACATTTTTTGATCATTTTGTAATGAAGATACTAGGATGTTGTGGGTTCCAAACCGCAAGGCTCCCTAGGGATATTGTAAAGGTATTAAGGATTAGGGATGTCAAGCCAAAAAATGTACAATTCTTAGAAGGTGCATTTATCCACAATTTTGGAGATTTTTTCCTATATTTTTACTACAAAATTATTAGGGTGTTTGGATGCCCTCAGCCACCTCATATCTTACCACTTACTATTTCTCCAAGTTTAGCTTTTATTGAATTTGTTTGGCAAATAATGTGGATGGAGAAGAAGTGGATTCAGATGGAGAGAAAGGGAACGCACCTCCCCAGGTTTACTGTATATGATGATTTTGTTGTTGGAGTGAGACACTTGAAAAGGTGTAATATTTCTTGGCAGACACATATCATCTCCAAAGTGGAAAGGCTCAAGAATATGACCTAAAGGGATATGTAAATGAGTCGAGGACACACAAGATGAAAGTGAAAGACATCTATCATGAGCATGATGAGCATGAGGATTTAATAAGAGATTGCCATCCCAGTGATACAATCCAAAGGAGGAAAAAATGGGATATACTCAAGAGGATGGAAAAGGAAAGAATGCAAAGGGACCCTAGCTTTCACGGATTTTAATCCATCCAAAATGATTTTGCAAGGATGTTGTGTAAGTTGAGAAATTTTGAGGCTATCATAATAGAGGCATGGATAGAGCAACCACTAGATAGAGTTGAAGAAGAAAGGTCTGCCTATGAGCCTCCAAGGCTACCTCGAGAGATAGGAAGGGGAAGACATTTTTGACAAAAGAGTCTTCCCAAGCTGCCCCCTCTCAAAAAAATCCACAAGAAAGTCAGCCAGCTTCAGAGGCCATAAGAAAAATTGAAAAGGGAAAAGCAGTTTTGTCTTATTTCATTGAGATAATTGATGATGCAGATGAAGAAGGGGTCACCCTACCCTCTCCTCCTCAAGAAACCTTTAAAGAAATTGATTTTACTGGTGAGCCCATGGATGAATATAGGATAATTGTCCCTAGATTCATCCTCGAGGAGGATGCAAAAGATGAAAAATTCTTGCTGCAACACATTTTTTGTCTGATGACAATTTCATCAAGACTCCAGAGTTCAAAGCCTTTTGGTTGCAGGTGAAATTAATGAATATGTCAAAAGAAGAGCTAGAAAATTTTGATAAGGATAATATAGATTACACCCCTAAGGAGGCCAAACAAATGATCAAGGCCAACAACATGATGTTGGTCCCAAGGTGGGACATGCAAAAAAAATTCATTTTGGATCAATTCATGGAGAAGAGAACACAATTCATGCCCAAGAATTTGGTAAGCATGGCTCAGGATTCAACCCAAGCATTAAGGCATTTTCATAATGGGTAAAGGCCCCTAGCACTAAGAATCATGTGTTGTTATACGAGGTAGAAGAGAAGGAGGGTAATGCCATTGTAAGGACACTCACAGATACAACATCTTTGGAGGCTGCCACCCTAGCATTCCATGCCTCATATTTTTCCAAAGTTGTTGAAGAGGAGGAAAAGAAGCATGAAACACTTAAGAGGCAACATGTCTCCCTTTTGCTAGTTATAATGAATTGTACTAAGAAAATGCCAAGATAAGGAAGGAGTTAGCAAAGAGGGATACCGCCTCTACATTGATGATAGAGCAAAATCCCCAAGAGAAGTAGGAATACGTTGGGTTGGGTGAGTCAAAAATAATTCCTTATTCTTTGATTCATGATAATAAAATGTTAACATTTCAAAATAAGGCACTAGCCACCATCATTAAGAATAGTGACAAAAGGCTATTCCAGATGAAAGAGGAGGGGGAGGACAAATGCCTAACAATAAAAAAGTACAATTTTGCTAATGACTAATAAGATGCTAGGTAAATTAGATGAGTTTCATGCCTCATATTCGCATGTTTCCCAGGTCCATTAGAAATTGCAGGACTTAATTGAATTCTTTCATTCATTAAAGGCCACATGGCATCCTAGGGCCACTATTTTGAAAGAGGTACTCTTGGAAGTGAATAATGTACCCTCTGGCCCCCAGGTTGTTGGAGCCACATGGAAAAATTATAATATCATGATCAAAGAGATTCCCCATGTTAAGGACAGGGAATCAATACTAAAGGAGATAATGGTTTCTTCCAGGGGCCTACAAAAGTGGGATATTCCCAATATTTTGAAAGATGACAATCAAATAAAAGGTCTAGAAGAGTGGAAAAATGATTTTAAAGAAGCAATAGTAGTAGTACTAGACCAACTAGTGTGGGGAGACCCTACCCAAAAGGATATATATTATTTGATTGTTGACAAAATTTTGAAAATTGATTCTTTTTATTAGAAATTTGTGATAGAGGTGATCAATGTGTTAGACAACAAAATTGTGGAAGTTGTAAATAAGTTGCAAGATTTAAAAGCTTTTAACTGGCCAACCATTGAGTAGATAGACAACTGACACAAGCAATATTGCACGCTTGAGGAAGAGCAGCCGGAAGATGAATAGCCTCTATTGTCAGTTTTTGTCAGCCTCATTCTTTTTGTAGCTTCCATTATAGGTGCACACACTTTTTGTTAGAACATAAAGTTATTAGTGATCACATCCATATAATATTTATATATAATGTTCTAATATAAGGTTATAAAATCTTATATATTACATGCTTTATAAGCATATCCCATTTGAAATAATTATAATCTAATAACTATTAGATTATTAATTATTTATGAGTGGGGGCTATTGAAAAGGTGTGACTAGTGAAGCCATCCTTCCTCCTATATTTAAGGACGTTCTCTCTCATTTGGGAGTGGTGAGAATTTGGAGCTTTATGGTGAGTTATATCACTATGCATATGAGGTATTATTGGCCATGTGGAAGATTGGAGGAGTGTCCCCAGGTTCGAGTCTATTTTATGATAGACTATATTTGTAAGTGTTTTAATAAAATGATGCTTTATGGGGTTTTTTTTACCTGAAAGGGTTTTCCCCGTGTATATCTTGTATAATGTGTACATTTATGCATGTATTATTCTCATTTCATTTATTTTATGATCTTGTTTATAATGATTAGTATCCTAAGATCCTAATTTCTAACACTTTTGCTACCATTCAGCACGTACCAGCCCAAGTTCACATTGACGTTAGCACCATATTTTGAATTTTGACAAGGATAGGAGCTGCAAAATGAAAACACATTAGCCTCACTCCCTCTAGGCCTGCAACTCCAATCCCAAAAATTTGTTATTTCAACCACCTTCTTTCATTCCTTCTGGATGGGTTTTGTATTGCATTTGAAATTGGTGCCTTAGGGCATTTTCTATTGTCCAAGAAATCATTTTTTGATATGTGTCCTATTGGGCTTGAAGCTTGTTTTGCTCCCTTGTGGTATAAAAGGGAAATTAGGGCCGATAGGAAAGGATTCTAATTTTTTTGAAAAGCATATTGTATTCAATGTCTAAGTGCAAGTGCAATACATTAGTTTTTGGTCTGCAAGTATATTATGTATCATCAATGTATCCAATTTTTTGAAGATTAATGAAAGAAACCAGTTTCAAGTTGTCTCCACCCTTTGTGTATGTATTGAATGAGTTGTTGTGTTAAAGATATAGTGATTTGTCTTCTCTAACAGAGAATGTGTATTCTTGGTAATGGGTCTCTTTTAATAAAGGAGTTAAATTTTGTCTCAAGATCACAACAACATATATGCATGTGGGTGTGATTTTAAGAATGATTTGTGTTGATTTCATGTTAATATGATATGTAATGCATAGAATGTTAAGTTAATAATTGTCATAAGAAGATACATTATGATTTTCATGGTATATTTGAGGTAGATTATGTTCCTAGCAAGATAGGTACTGGTCTTTTCTTTTCAATCATTTCAAGGTCATCCATTTTCAAGATAATATTTCCTTTCAGTGGTAGGAATAAGTGCTAGGAGTAGTTTTGGTACATAAAATAGTCCCAATAGCTGATTGAGAGTTTAAAACTAGGATTGCAACCAAGTCTAGAGTTCATGAGCTTTCCTTGGTATATTCTCATTAGGATATCTTCTATAGTAGCAATGTCCATGAGTGCAATGAAGTAGTTTGTTCAGACATTGTTAAGGTACACCTGCCTTGGTCTTGTAGAGCCAAAAGTGTAGGAGATTCTAGTCTTGTGATTGAATTTCGTTCATTGGTGAAATCCAACCTTGAACTTGTTGATAAGAAAGTGGTTAATGCTTTAGGGTTTAGGGATCTATTGATTTTAGAACTAACAAAACCTACATTAGTAGTACCTCTATAAATGTTCCATTCTACATCAACCAGATGTAAAGTATTGTATTCTATCATCTTCATTGGCTCTCCAAGACACTAGTGTGTTAGGATAATCGGTGAAAAAGTGAGGGGGGGGGGTGTCAATCAGTTGTTAATAGATTATGAAACTTTAAGCACACAAAACCTTTTACCAGAATGCATAAGCCAAATACCAGAATAGAAAATATATCAATTAAACACAAACATAAATCAAAAACCAAATACCATGCATCCACAATACATAACACCGAGATTTGTACGTCGAAAACCCTATAAAGGGAAAAACCACTGTGGGAGGCCTACCCATAGTTAGATAATACTTCTGCAGTAAGTATGTGATTACAATAAGAGGCATGTACATGCAGGAAGGCCAACAACCTAGAGCGCACTGCTCATCACAACGGAGCCTCACTGACTACAAAATAAATCCAGACCACAATCTGGAAATAAGAATGAACTGCAAGAATAACATCTCCTATGCTTGAGTACAGTTCTGGTTAAGCTCAAAACTAGAGGTCTTAAACCTCTTACACAAACCCAATTAAATCACCTATGATCGACCAAATCTTTTTCATATGATTACAACTTTATTCGCACACAGATAATCCCATAACCACGACCACAATCTACAAAGAGATCTTACATCATATTTATACCAACCCGGGACCTAAACAATTAAGTCGGCCACCTAAAAGATGATACAATAGATCCATTACATAAACTCGCAAACTAATGATAATCCAAGTCGACCTGATTGAAACAACATTAACCAAACAATAAATCCGATCGGTAACGCATCGGGAGCATCCACCAACACATTACATAAACTGGTCCATAACCTAGCAAATAAGACCAGACCTAAAATAGGTTGCCATAAGACAAATGAAATACCACCGATCAACTAGAACACGAACATGATAACCATCAGCATCCTAAAAACCTTCTAGAAGCCGCACCAAGAACACTTATCGAATTCATCAAAAAATCTTCAATAAAGCTATATCGATAGAACCCTTACCAGTAACCAAAAGGCTTACTAGAACATATGATAGCTTCTGGATCACCATATCTCATAGCAACTGAATGTGACAAGCATTTGAACCACATGAATGACCGAACCAAACCAATTCCACCAATCAGAATATACTAGAGACAAATCTCCTAATCATCATCAAAGTCCAACCACTCTATCGAAATACAGTAGACAACCAATTAAGCTATGGTTGACATTAATGACAAACATCAATGCAACACATAATCAATTCCTCCAAATTGCCAACAATCTCCCCCTTTGGCATTGATGGAAATTGCCAACTTCGTTATGATGATAGAAATAAGATGCATGTATTATGAATGGATCAAATTTTGAGGATTATGATAATTGCTTATGTGGATTAATTAGGATATATGAGATATTGATTTATTACTGTCAATTGTATGAGTGTTTGATGTGTATTCAAATTCTTGTGTTAATAATATATGTGGTTATTTGGAATTACTAATGTGTAAATTGAGATGCGTAGGAAAATTATCCATGTGACCATGGAAATATTATGGAGAACCAAACCTAGACTTATGTACGTTTGTAAAGCCAGGGGTTGTCTATTTGAAGAGACAACACCCCATTTGTATCGTATTTTATTTGTGAAAGTAAATGATGCATGTGTGTTAAATTGATTTTATTAATTTGTGTAATCCAACAAGAGACAAATTCGATGTGTAATTTTTATAATGTATTTTATTGTGTCACTTGACACATGTGTTGATTAGTGTCATTGATTTTGACTTGTCTCTTGGAGGGAGTTTGTTTCTACCAAAGCCCATTTAAAACATTTGAGTGTGGTCCCAAATTTGCCTTGGGTAGGGAGTCTTGGGAGTGGTCAACTCAGGTTTGACCCGTAGGTTAACTTCAGTTAGGTTTCTAAGGGGTCAAATGGACTCCTAGGGTTAGTTTTAGGGCTTTTCCAAAGGTCCAAATGGTATACCTATGGGTTAGGGGTATTTTTAAACATGTGACTACTCCCATGTGACTGTTTAGTCACCTCAAAAAGTGGTTTTTCCAAGGTGAGCGAAAATTTAACTTAGAAGGTTCCTCCTACGATAGACAACCTTCCTTTTTGATGTCAGACTCTCTTCCCCATCCTCTCTTACCTTTTCTCTTTCCAGTTTTAGCAACATGTAAGAGGTTGGGAAGACCAACCAATGGGAACTCTCACTCTATCCAAGGGGTTGGGAAGAGTGAGAGAGGCCTTCTTAGGCAAGGATTAGGGACTTAGTGAGTTAATCACCCACTCTCCATTGTTGGAGATCATGCAATTTTGAAGAATAGTTGTAGGATAGAATTTTGGCTAAGTGTTGGTGAAAAGATTGTGTGGATTTGGGCTGCTCATCCCCAACTAGATCTATCAAAACCTTTGGGCAGATTAAGGTTGGTTCTTACTCTCTTTTTGTTTATGTTGTATACGCATATTTGAAGAAATGCTTGTATGAAAGAGTTGTTTATATGTATTTTACTTTGTGAAAGAAAATATGATTTTTCCCTTTGTTTCTTTTTATGCTTTTTCTTGTATTGGGAGTGTCCAAGGCCTTCTACTCTTGGGAGAGTAGGATGGTCTTGGGGTGGAAGAAGTTTGACAGCCTTGGGTGAGAGGCTCTCCTTTAAGGAGAGTGATCTCAAGGGTATTCTTTTGTGACCCTTGCTGCATAGCCTTGTTTATGCATTTGGGGGTCATCGGGAGAGATGGTATGGCTTACATGCCTTTGGGGGGCATAAGGATGTGGGGATGTATTTGTGTTGTATTTGGTTGCCATGACGTGGCTTGAGATGCTCCATGCTTGCAGTCTCCCCAATGGTATTTGGTCCACTTCCACAGTTGGAAAATCATCACAAGTTGTGGTGAAGTGTAGCCTTGGTTGGGAAAATTATGTGTTGTGTGTTTACCCCTTGCTTGTTGTGGTTGTATGTGTGTAACCCGTCTAGTGCTTGGTTCTCCAAGCTCGAGGGTGGCTTCTAGTAAGCCTAGGCTGGGAGGTGAGCACTCCATGGTCAAGCCTTATGTTATATTTACAGGTTGCTTGGAATGGGAATGGGAAGGAAAAAGAAAGATAGAAGTTGCTAGTTTATATTTGACTTGCAGAAAAGTTTAGGGAAGGGAATAATGTATTTAAGTTGCAGCTATGTAAAGAAAAGCTAAATGTTGTATTTATTTTTCAAAAGAAAAGAAATGTATCCATTTTATATTCAAGTCCTCATTCAATGGAAAAGAGAGACTAGTTGGGTTTCATACCCATTTGTAATGTTAACAACATTCTATTCTAAATATGCTTTTAAGAAGTGCTTCATTCTATTAAATTACTTTTGCAAAATGAAATGTATATTCTTTTATTAAGTCCCTATAGTTACTAAAATGATGTTTTGTTGTATTCTTGTTATATTGGAAAATAAAAGTTCATTTTATTCCTTCATGCAAATTGAAATTTTGGATATGGGAAAAGCAAGCATTTAGGCCTATTTGAGATAGATACAAATACAATAGATGGTTAAATAGGTTAAATATGTCTACCTCTAAATTGATTTTAATGTTTCCTAGGCTAAAGTAGTTGTTGTTAAAATTTATTACTTTCTATCATTGTATTTATTGCAGAAAATATATCTAATTAGTGATCCATTTCTAAAGTTAGCATCTAGATTTGTTAAAAGGAAAAAAAAAATACATTAGTTAAATCTGTTAGTTTAACAAACTTTGTGTTATGTGTTTTAAAAAAAAGAGGAATATTTACAGATTTAATCTTAGGCAAAATAAGCAAAGAATGCTCTCTATGCTAGTTGTAGTTGTAGAGAAAATGGTTAGTTTATGTGTTAGTATTTCATATATAACAGAAATTAAAACTATTACTTGCACTATAGATTTGTGCCTAGTTTAAAAAAAAAAGAACTCATGGCCATAGCTTTACTCCAATTTAATTCATTAATATCCTGCAAGTTAGAAATAACAATATGCATATATGAAAATTCCATATTATACCTACCCTTGTTTTAACCAAAGAAAGATTATATATATATATAGAAGTGTATATATATACATATATAACTATATATATATATATATATATATATATATATATATATATATATATATATATATATATATATATATATATATATATATATATATTTATATTTTTTTTAAACCCAAAAAAAAAAAAATTAAAAAAAAAAAAGGTTATGCAAAAATCGGGGGGGGGAGGGGCGGGGTTCGAGGAAGGCCGAACCACTATGTAAGCACACAGTGGTCGGCGCAACTCGGTCCCACAGTGGATGACACGGCTCGCGCCGCCACTGTGGCTTCCCACAGTGGACGGCACGGGGGCCGTCACTGTGGGCAACCACAGTGGTCGGCACGGGGCCTTCCACTGTGGGTAACCACAGTGGAAAGGCACCTGGCCGCCACTGTGTTTACCCACAATGGGCAGCGCTCGACCGCCACTGTGGGGAAACACAGTGGCGTTCAGGGATGCCATCCGCCCAGCGCCCATTAAACAACGCTCCTCCACCCCTCCACTCCTCCCTCCATGGCTGTCGTCTCTCTTGCCTCTGCACAAAACACACATGCCCTAACCCAAATTTCGGGTTAGGGCAAAACACAGTATAGTGTGTTTAAAAAAAAAAAAAGATATGTGTGGGTAGTTATCAAAAAACTTAGGGTTCATTCGAATATAAAAAGAATTAAGAGAAATAAAAGAAAAGGGGGGGGGAAACCCTATTCAAATTTTGAATAGGGCATCCCATGTATTTTTTTTAGAATATTAATAGTTTATAATTAAATTCTTTAAATTAATAAATTTATATGGGTACTAATAGATGAATACTTTAATTATATTTATATAATAGTAAACTTAGTTAAGGCATTTTCTTAATTTAGGAATATAGTTTTATATTGCATAGATGCTATGTAAAAGCTTATAAGTATGTAAAAGAATATATATATATATATATATATATATATATATATATATATATATATATATATATATATATTTATTTTAATGGGTTTAAATTGAAAACTAAAGGGTTTTAATTTTTTAACCTGTATTAATGAGTGCCTTGCTAGTATTTTGGCCTTAGGGATTTATTGATTGGGTCAACATTAAGAGTTTATAAAGCTAAAACTTTTTAAGGTCATTTTAACCTCTAGGTGAATTTTAAATGCATTATATTTATCGCTTATTTAATGCTAAGTTTTAATAGTCTAAATACTAGTTTTAATATAATTGATGCTTCGAGTAATTAAAAGATTATTTGAGATTATAATATCTCTTGTCAATTTAATTGGGAGCTTTTGTGTAATTGAGTTTATTTATTTATTAATTGAAGAGATAATAATAACTCTTTTGGAGAATTAATACTTTTTTTTTAATTTTAGAGTATTTTCACCTAACTGATTTAATTGTTACATTAATTCAATAACATAGTTAAGATTAAACTTGTTAGTTCGGATCTTTTAGCAAATTTAGTGTTATTAGGTTATGTTTTTAAAAAAAATAAATAAATAATTCCGTTTGTGCCCAAAAGTTTGGGCATGACATTTTGGTATCAGAGCCAAGTTTCCAACACTAGGAACCTTTCTCCATTACGTTTCGCTTTAAATATTTAATTAATTAAATTTTATTTTATTTTTTATTTTAGTTAATTTTAAATAAATTAAAATTTTCTCCAAAAAAATTATTAATTTATTTTATTTTATTTTATTTTCTCTTAAGGATGCCTCCAACTATGCGACAAGCTCGTAAACATGGTAGAGGCCCTAGGCGTGAACGCATGGCACGCGAAGAGGTTGATAGGGAGGAATCGGTTCCGGAAGGGAACCCACAGGCTCCTCCCGAATGGTCGGTTGACCCGAACCGAGACATCTTGTTAGCTCTACAGAACCTGATTGACATAGTCTAGGATAGGCTTCCGGCAGTGGATCATCATGTTGAAAACCAGAACTCGGGGAGCCATAGAACAGTAGAACAGGAATGGAGTAGGAGTCCACCTCCTAATCCCGTAGAGAGTCAGGCAGGACATGAGCCCGAGACCGTTCACCTACCAGAACCACCTCCAGTAGTAGCACTAGTGTATTATGAGAGGGCACGTCGGGACCCAGGGGATCTAATTAGAGAAGTTATGCGCCTTCAGCCACCATCTTTTGGGGGATCTACCGATGGGGTAGAAGCAGAGGCATGGCTTTTGAGCCTGGATAGGTGCTTTGCATTGCGCTCCTACGAGAGCAATCTAAAGGCACGTGTAGCAGTCCACCTATTGAGAGGAATGGCCTCCACATGGTGGAGATAGGAGGAATATAAGTGTGGCTTAGTGGCAGATACTCTCACATGGGAGATTTTCACAGAGAGATTCAGGGAGAGGTACTTATCAGAGCACTACAGACAGCGCAAGGTGGATGAGTTCCATGACCTCCAGCAGAGGGGTCTTTCAGTGACCCTGTATGAGAGCAAGTTTTTTGAGCTCTTACCATACGTGGACTACCTAAAGGACAAGAAGCTTCTCGTCAACCGATTTATCAGAGGGTTGAATGCCAGCATAGCAGGACCAGTGAGGATGGCCGCTCCAAGGAGCCTATGGGTTGTCGTGGAGAAGGCCTTGATAGCAGAGGAGATTCAAGTCAGGCCTCAAGACACGAGAGATCGGTCCCAGAACTAAAACCCTATACCCCAGACTTACGGATTTTAGAAACCCCATTGGAAGGGAAACAACAGACACACATCGGGGTTCTCCAAACCCCCTCCTCCGTAGCAGTCACAGCAGAAGCAAAGGCAGAGGCCTCCGTAGAGTCAGCAAGGCGTAAAGCCCAAGCAGTGGCAGTCTCAGGGTCAGAGGCAAGATCAGCGATCTCAGGTTCCTTACACACCTCTGGCAAGGACTCAGCAATCCTCTAGGGGTGGGTACAGTGGTTCTAGCAGAACAGGGGGACAATCTTTCTCCAGACCACACGGCATGCAGTTTCAGGCACATGGCGCTTGCTTCACATGTGGAGTCATGGGACACATGGCGACAGAATGTCCTCAAGGTCAGATGGTAGGCAGTCACAGGATGGCAGCATCAGAGCTGACAGTTGGGGATATGGGCAAGTCCCATAGGGTCTTCGCAGCGGTTGACAACCGCCAGGCAGAGCATCAGGCCACGGTTATTGAGGTTGCAGGTATGATCAGAGGTAGCAGTGTATCTATATTATTTGATTCAGGAGCTACTGACTCTTTTATATCTCCATTAGTTGTGGAGCGTTGCGAGCTAGTGGCAATTAGACAAGAGGTCAGTTGGGAAGTGGAGTTAGCTTCAGGGGCTAGAGTGTCAGTGGAATCAGAGGTTAGGGAATGTCAGCTTCAGATTGGTAATATCACCACCTTAGTAGACCTCAGAGTTACACCACTCGGATCATATGGTGTCGTACTTGGCATGGATTGGCTTTATGCCCACAGAGCCAAGATGGATTGTCACTTGAAAAAGATCGAGTGTGAGGATGATCATGGTTCTCCCATAGTAATCACTGGAATTCAGAGACCCGTGTCTCTTCATATGATTTCTGCAATGCAGCTTAAGCGGAGCATGCGAAAGGGATGCCAGTTATTTGTCATCACCATTAGTGATAGAGATGAAGAAGATGAAAAGGAACCATCTATTGATGACCATCCTATCCTTAAGGGATTTTCAAACGTATTTCCTTCAGAGTTACCTGGTATGCCACCCCGTAGAGAGATTGATTTTCATATAGACCTTGTACCAAGAGTCGAGCCAGTTTCAAGAGAACCATATAGGATGACCACAAATTAGCTTAATGAGATCAAGATGCAGCTTGAGGAACTCCTAGAGAAGGGCCACATTCGTCCTAGTGTATCCCCTTGGGGTGCACCAGTCATCTTCGTGAAGAAGAAGGACGGATCTCTCTGATTATGCATGGATTACCATCAGTTGAACAAAGTAACCATCAAGAACTGATATCCTTTGCCCAGGATCGACGATTTATTCGACCAACTTTAGGGTGCCAAAGTATTTTCCAAAATTGATCTAAAGTCAGGGTACCATCAATTGAGGATAGTGGATAGCGATATCCACAAGACCGCATTTCGCACTAGATATGGCCACTATGAGTTCACTGTGGTTCCATTCGGTCTTACGAATGCCCCAGCTATTTTCATGAGTCTCACGAATGGAGTTTTCCGCACATTCCTTGACCGTTTTGTGATTGTGTTTCTCGATGACATATTGATATATTCACAGAATGAGAAGGAGCATGAGGAGCATCTGAGACAGGTTTTGCAGTGTTTGAGGGATAATTAGTTGTATGGCAGTTTGTCGAAGTGTGCTTTCTTTAGAACAGAGGTCAAGTACCTAGGACATGTTATATCCGGTGAAGGGATCTCAGTCGACCCATCAAAGATTAGAGCCATTATGGATTGGCCAGCGCCAACCAGTGTGACAGAGGTCAGGAGCTTCATGGGCTTAGCAGGTTATTATCGACGTTTTGTTGAGGGATTCTCTAGAGTCGCACATCCTATTACTTCTCTTCAGCGTAAAGGGAAGAAATTTGAGTGGACGGAGAAGTGCAAGAAGGCCTTTCAGGAACTTAAAAAGGCACTCACTAGTGCACCTATCCTTGTAGTGCCAGATCCCTCAACTGACTTCATGGTTTGCATAGATGCTTCCCTAGAGGGTTTAGGAGCAGTCCTTATGCAGGATGGCAGAGATATAGCTTTGGAGTCTAGGAAACTTAAGACTCACGAGCTTAATTACCCTACTCATGACCTTGAGCTTGCAGCAGTAGTGCATGCACTTGTGAGGTGGAGACACTTCCTTTTGGGTCATCATTTTGAGCTTCATTCAGACCATCAGAGCCTTCAGTACATATTCACTCAGTCGAATCTTAATGCACGTCAGAGGAGATGGATGGAATTCTTGTGCGAGTATGATTTTGACGTTCACTACATCAAAGGGAAAGAAAACGTAGTTGCAGATGCTTTGAGTAGGAGACGTCACGAGGTATACACCATATCTATGGGCACGAACTTGAGAGATTGGATAATGCAGCAGTTGCCAGAGGATGGATGGTATTTAGAGGTTTGCCAGGCCATACGATCTCAGGAAACTTTAGAAGGGAAATATGTGTATTATTCCTTAGAGTCTAATGGATTATTATGCCATAGAGGGCGCATCTATGTACCTTCTTCTGGGGGATTGTAGGAGTTCATTATCATAGAGGCTCATAGAGCTCCCTATGCAGCACATCCCGGAGTTAAGAAGATGCATGCAGACTTGAGGCAGTTATATCATTGGCCAAGAATGCGACAGTTTATTGCTAAGTTAGTAGCCCGATGCCTCGAGTGTCAGAGAGTCAAGGCGGAGCACTGCCATCCAGGTGGGTTGCTCCAATCTCATGCTATACCAGAGTGGAAGTGGGATACTATATCTATGGATTTCATTATTGGTCTCCCTATGTCATCTCGTCGCCATGATGCTATCTTGGTGATGGTTGACAAGTTGACCAAAGTGGCCCACTTTTCACCAGTTCGGACTACCTTCACAGCACCAGCAGTAGCACAGGTGTTCTTGCGAGACATTGTCAGACTTCATGGCGTTCCATGCAAGATTATTTCCAATAGAGATTCCCTCTTCACTTCTTCCTTTTGGAAGGCATTACAGGCAGCTATGGGTACCAAGCTCAATTTCAGTACAGCCTATCATCCGGAAACAGATGGTCAAACAGAGAGGGTTAATTAGGTGTTAGAGGATATGCTTCGCATGTACATCATGGATCACCAGACCATATGGGAAGAGTACCTTCTCTTAGTGGAGTTTGCCTATAACAATGGGCATCACACATCTTTGGGGATGCCACCCTATTAGGCATTATATGGCAGACCTTGTAGGACACCGTTGAGTTGGGACCGCATAGAGGACAGAGTTGCTATTGGTCTTGAGATAGTCCAGGATATGGAGCAGCAGGTGGATTTGATTAGGCAGCGTCTTAGAGAGGCACAGGATAGACAGAAGAAGTATGCAGATGCGAAGAGGATAGATCGTAGCTACTTGGTTGGAGACAGAGTCTTCTTGAGAGTGCGACCACATAAGAGTCCAATCCGTTATGGAAAGGGTTCTAAGCTTGCACCTCGATTTGTAGGACCATTTGAGATCCTTGAGAGGATAGGACCAGTTGCCTATCATTTAGCATTGCCACCTAGCCTGTCACGCATCCATGATGTGTTTCATGTATCAGTTTTGGAGAAATATATATATATGATGAGTCTCATATTCTAGATCGGGATGCCTTGTAGGTGGAGTCGGACGGGCAGCTAGCTTTGGAGCCCATTCGCATTTTGGCACGCCGAACGCTGGCCCTTTGAGGTCGAGAGCTGAACCAGGTTAGGGTCCAGTGGGATTGCTATGATGAGGTTACAACTTCATGGGAGGATGCAGCATGTATGAGATCAAAGTACCCCCAACTTTTTGATGAACTCCAGGAGGAATTTCATGCCTAGAGGGGGAGGGTGTGAGGCCCTACCTCGACTCATCCTAGCATTTCTATTATTTTCATGTTGAGACTATTATGGATGCTTTATTTTTATGCATTATGGATTAGAACTTATATGATTTCATGATTTGGATAACATTGATGCTTCATTTTTATGCATTATGGATATGAAACTTTATATGATGCTAGAATAGAATTACCTTGAGATGATGTATGTCATTATTGGATTTGCAGGACATCGTTATGATGATAGAAATAGGATGCATGTATTATGAATGGATAAAATTTTGAGGATTATGATAATTGCTTATGTGGATTAATTAGGATATATGAGATATTGATTTATTATTGTCAATTGTATGAGTGTTTGATGTGTATTCAAATTCTTGTGTTAATAATATATGTGGTTATTTGGAATTACTAATGTGTAAATTGAGATGCGCAAGAAAATTATCCATGTGACCATGGAAATATTATGGAGAACCAAACCTAGACTTATGTACGTTTGTAAAGCCAGGGATTGTCTATTTGGAGAGACAACACCTCGTTTGTATCGTATTTTATTTGTGAAAGTAAATGATGCATGTGTGTTAAATTGATTTTATTAATTTGTGTAATCCAACAAGAGATAAATTCGATGTGTAATTTTTATAATGTATTTTATTGTGTCACTTGACACGTGCTGATTAATGTCATTGAATTTGACTTGTCTCTTGGAGGGAGTTTGTTTCTACCAAAGCCCATTTAAAACATTTGAGTGTGGTCCCAAATTTGCCTTGGGTAGGGAGTCTTGGGAGTGGTCAACTCAGGTTTGACCCGTAGGTTAACTTCAGTTGGGTTTCTAAGGGGTCAAATGGACTCCTAGGGTTAGTTTTAGGGCTTTTCCAAAGGTCCAAAGGGTATACCTATGGGTTAGGGGTATTTTTAAACATGTGACTACTCCCATGTGACTGTTTAGTCACCTCAAAAAGTGGTTTTTCCAAGGTGAGCGAAAATTTAACTTAGAAGGTTCCTCCTACAATAGACAACCTTCCTTTTTGATGTCAGACTCTCTTCCCCATCCTCTCTTACCTTTTCTCTTTCCAATTTTAGCAACATGTAAGAGGTTGGGAAGACCAACCAATGGGAACTCTCACTCTTTCCAAGGGGTTGGGAAGAGTGAGAGAGGCCTTCTTAGGCAAGGATTAGGGACTTAGTGAGTTAATCACCCACTCTCCATTGTTGGAGATCATGCAATTTTGAAGAATAGTTGTAGGATAGAATTTTGGCTAAGTGTTGGTGAAAAGATTTTGTGGATTTGGGCTGCTCATCCCCAACTAGATCTATCAAAACCTTTGGGAAGATTAAGGTTGGTTCTTACTCTCTTTTTGTTTATGTTGTATATGCATGTTTGAAGAAATGCTTGTATGAAAGAGTTGTTTATATGTATTTTACTTTGTGAAAGAAAATATGATTTTTCCCTTTGTTTCTTTTTATGCTTTTTCTTGTATTGGGAGTGTCCAAGGCCTTCTACTCTTGGGAGAGTAGGATGGTCTTGGGGTGGAAGAAGTTTGACAGCCTTGGGTGAGAGGCTCTCCTTTAAGGAGAGTGATCTCAAGGGTATTCTTTTGTGACCCTTGTTGCGTAGCCTTGTTTATGCATTTTGGGGTCATAAGGAGAGATGGTATGGCTTACATGCCTTTGGGGGGCATAAGGATGTGGGGATGTATTTGTGTTGTATTTGGTTGCCATGACGTGGCTTGAGATGCTCCATGCTTGCAGTCTCTCCAATGGTATTTGGTCCACTTCCACCCTTGGAAAATCATCACAAGTTGTGGTGAAGTGTAGCCTTGGTTGGGAAAATTGTTTGTTGTGTGTTTACCCCTTTTTTGTTGTGGTTGTATGTGTGTAACCCATCTAGTGCTTGGTTCTCCAAGCTCGGGGGTGGCTTCTAGTAAGCCTAGGCTGGGAGGTGAGCACTCCATGGTCAAGCCTTATGTTATATTTGCAGGTTGCTTGGAATGGGAATGGGAAGGAAAAAGAAAGATAGAAGTTGATGGTTTATATTTGACTTGCAGAAAAGTTTAGGGAAGGGAATAATGTATTTAAGTTGCAGCTATGTAAAGAAAAGCTAAATGTTGTATTTATTTTTCAAAAGAAAAGAAATGTATCCATTTTATATTCAAGTCCTCATTCAATGGAAAAGAGAGACTAGTTGGGTTTCATACCCATTTGTAATGTTAACAACATTCTATTCTAAATATGCTTTTAAGAAGTGCTTCATTCTATTAAATTACTTTTGCAAAATGAAATGTATATTCTTTTATTAAGTCCCTATAGTTACTAAAATGATGTTTTGTTGTATTCTTGTTATATTGGAAAATAAAAGTTCATTTTATTCCTTCATGCAAATTGAAATTTTGGATATGGAAAAAGCAAGCATTTAGGCCTATTTGAGATAGATACAAATACAATAGATGGTTAAATAGGTTTAATATGTCTACCTCTAAATTGATTTTAATGTTTCCTAGGCTAAAGTAGTTGCTGTTAAAATTTATTACTTTCTGTCATTTTATTTATTGCAGAAAATAAATCTAATTAGTGATCCATTTCTAAAGTTAGCATCTAGATTTGTTAAAAGGAAAAAAAAAATACATTAGTTAAATCTGTTAGTTTAACAAACTTGTTGTTATGTGTTTAAAAAAAAGAGAGGAATATTTACAGATTTAATCTTAGGCAAAATAAGCAAAGAATGCTCTCTATGCTAGTTGTAGTTATAGAGAAAATGGTTAGTTTATGTGTTAGTATTTCATATATGACAGAAATTAAAACTATTACTTGCACTATAGATTTGTGCCTAGTTTAAAAAAAAAAGAACTCATGGCCATAGTTTTACTCCCATTTAATTCATTAATATCCTGCAAGTTAGAAATAACAATATGCATATATGAAAATTCCATATTATACCTACCCTTGTTTTAACCAAAGAAAGATTTTATATGTATATATATATATATATAGAAGTGTATATATATACATATATAACTATATATATATTTATATTTTTTTTAAACCCAAAAAACAAAAAAGAATTTAAAAAAAAAAATAGTTTATGCAAAAATCGGGGGGGGGGGGGGTTTCGGGGAAGGCCGAACCACTGTGTAAGCACACAGTGGTCGGTGCAGCTTGGGCCGCCACTGTGGGCAACCACAGTGGTCGGCACGGGGCCTTCCACTGTGGGTAACTACAGTGGAAAGGCACCTGGCCGCCACTGTGTTTATCGGGCGGTGCTCGGCCGCCACTGTGGGGAAACACAGTGGCGTCCGGGGATGCCCTCCGCCCGACGTCCATTAAACAACGCTCCTCCGCCCCTCCGCTCCTCCCTCCATGGCCGCCATCTCTCTTGCCCCTGCACAAAACACACACACAAACACACATGCCCTAACCCAAATTTCGGGTTAGGGCAAAACACAGTATAGTGTGTTTTTAAAAAAAAAAGATATGTGTGGGTAGTTATCAAAAAACTTAGGGTTCATTCGAATATAAAAAGAATTAAGAGAAATAAAAGAAAAGGTGGGGGGAACCTATTCAAATTTTGAATAGGGTATCCCATGTATTTTTTTTAGAATATTAATAGTTTATAATTAAATTCTTTAAGTTAATAAATTTATATGGGTACTAATAGATGAATACTTTAATTATATTTATATAATAGTGAACTTAGTTAAGGCATTTTCTAAAACTTTTTAAGGTCATTTTAACCTCTAAGTGAATTTTAAATGCATTATATTTATCGCTTATTTAATGCTAAGTTTTAATAGTCTAAATACTAGTTTTAATATAATTGATGCTTCGAGTAATTAAAAGATTATTTGAGATTATAATATCTCTTGTCAATTTAATTGGGAGCTTTTGTGTAATTGAGTTCATTTATTTATTAATTGAATAGATAATAATAATTCTTTTGGAGAATTAATACTTTTTTTTAATTTTAGAGTATTTTTGCCTAACTGATTTAATTGTTAGATTAATTCAATAACATAGTTAAGACTAAACTTGTTAGTTTGGATCTTTTAGCAAATTTAGTGTTATTAGGTTATGTTTAAAATAAAATAAAAAAAATTATTCTGTTTGTGCCCAAAAGTTTGGGCATGACAGCAACACTAGATGTGACAAACATCCAAGTGCCAAGAAAATGCCAAACAAGTCTCCCCCAATGGAAGACATCCAACAAATGATATATCAATGAAGTTATAAACCAAAGACCAAACTCCCCCTATGACTAATATCTTTGTTAAGCTTTGATTTTCACATGTATATCTCTCCCCCTTTGATATCAATGCCATAAATCTGACATAAACATCAAAGAAAAATCATAAAACCTCTGAACCATACAACTAACTACTCCCCCTGAGTAGTAGCACCATCTCATCAATATGGAATGAATAATAATTTTGATAAATGCATACAATACTGATGCCAATCAACATCACTCAAGTCTTTACCGGAGGGGTAGAGACCCCCAATCTGTCTCTAATATACTCAAATGATTCCTTAGGCAATGGTTTAGTGAAGATATCTGCAATCTGCTCTTTAGTATTCACATACACCAATCTGACTCCATTTGCTTCCACCTTTTCCTTCAAAAAGTTATACTTGATTGATATGTGCTTTGTCTTAGAATAAAATACCGGATTCTTTGATATGTCAATAGCAATAGAGTTATCACAGTGAATAACTACCGGTTCGTTGAAATCTACCCTTACATCCTTCAAAATTTTCTTCAAACATAGAACTTGTGTACAGTTAGTAGCAGCAACAACATACTCAACTTCAATAGTAGATAAAGAAGTACATGATTGTTTCTTTCTGATCCATGAAACAAGTTTCTTTCCAAGGAAGAAAGCTCCATCGAATGTGATTTTTTGGTCATCTATATCTCTAGCCCAATTTGTATTTGTATATGCCGATAGTGTAAAGTCATCATTTTTAGGATACCACACACCATATTCGGTTGTTCCCTGTAAATATTTGAAAATCCTTTTCACTGCACTCTCATGATTCTCTCTAGGATTACTCTGATATCTTGATACAATACAAACAATATTCATTATATCCGGTCTAGTCTGACTCAAATATAACAAACCTCCAATCATAGACTTATACCTTGTAGGATTTACTGAAGTTGACACATCTTTCTTTGTCAATTTCTCACTAGTAACCAAAGGGGTACCAACCAGTTTAGAATTTTCCATACCAAATTTCTTCAAAAACTCTCTAGCATACTTAGTTTGACAGATGAAAATACCTTTATCAGTCTGATTAATCTGCAAACCTAAGAAAAGTCTCATTTCTCCAATCATAGACATCTCAAATTCATTCTTCATATTATCAGAGAATTACATACATAACTTATCCTCACCTCCAAAAATGATATCATCTACAAAGACCTCAATAATCAATATGTCATCATCAGTGATCTTATAATGCAGGTTAATGTCAACATTACCTTTAGTGAAACCAAGATTCAAAAGATTTTTGTCAAATCTAGCATACCAAGCTCTAGGGGCTTGCTTCAAACCATATAAATCTTTCCTTATTCTGCAAACCATGTTTTTGTCATCTAAAAGTTAAAAACCATCAGGTTGCTCAATATAAACTTCCTCTTCAAGATCTCCATTAAAAAATGCACACTTAACATCCATTTGATAAACCTTGTAGTTCTTATGGGCAACATAAGCAATAAATAATCTCACAACTTCAATCCTAGCTACCAAAGCAAAAGTTTCATCATAATCAATTCCTTCCTTCTGACAATATCCTTTACATACCAATCTAGCCTTATTCCTCACAACTTGTCCATCCTCATTCAATTTATTCCTAAAAACCCATTTGGTTCCAATAACATTCTTATTTTTAGGTTGGGGAACTAAAGTCCATGTGTTGTTCATTTATTTCCAATCCAATTCCTCTTCCATAGCTTTCATCCAATATTCATCTTTATATGCTTCATCTACTGATGTCGGTTCAATTTGAGAAATTAAACATACCTCTTCAGCTGCCAACCTTCTCCTTATCATTACTCCATTGCTCTTGTCTCCAATGATCTGATCTTCTGAATGATTCAACCTTACATACCGAGGAGTCTTCTATCTTTCTGATTCCCTGCTTATTGTTGAATTTTCTGATATTGTTGAGGTAACGGGTTCAACATTTTGTTCCCGTACAGGTACTACTAGTTCAATTATAACCATTTCCACTTCCAGTTCTCTCTCATAACTTCTTATTTGATCTCTATTTTTCTCATCCACCAACTGTCCTACACTCAAAAGATTATGCCTTAAACCTTCAACATAATAAACATTATCAGTGTTATGCTTACCATCCAATGATATAGTTCCTCTTCCTCTGATCATGCATACTTTGTCACCTCCAAATCAAATAAGAGCACCATCAAATTATTGCAAAGATAGAAACTTCCTTTTATCTCTAGTCATATGATGTGAACATCCACTGTCTATCAGCCATTGATCCTTGTCTTCAACCTTAACAACAAGGGCCTTCTCTTCATTATGAATGACAGGTTTCAGAGTATCTTCCTTGATAGCCAAGAATACCCATTCCTTTCCATTGTCAGATCCACCAGCCGAATCTTTTGTTGGTTCATCATCAGTAACATCAGTTACACCTTCCCCATCCACATAGTAGCATGATTTATCTTTGTTCCTCCTATACTTATGGTTGTTCTGATAATCATGGTTAGGCCTAAAATATTTTCTAGCTTTCTCTTCAAATCTTGAATTCCTCTTAGGACATCTAGATGTAAAATGACCTATCTTATTACATGCAAAATATTTGAAAGGTGATTTTCCTTCATACTTACTTCCTATCAGACCTTTAGGTACTCTTCTAGAAAATAGGGCTTCAAGTTCTTCAAGCTCTTCATCTTGTTTCTTCATATCCTCCAGTTCCTTCACATATAATGCTTTCCAATCACTCTTGCCGGTTGATGATGTAGATGCCTTGAATGCAGAATCTATCTTTCCAGCTCCTTGAGAACCAAATTCATCAAGCTCAAAAGCAGATAACTTTCCAACCAAAGTATCCCTATTAACATAAGTGTTAGACATAATTATTAGCTCATCAATTGTAGTAGCCTTCATCTTGTAAGCCGGAGGCAAAGCTCTCAATACTTTAGAAACAATCTCATCTTCGCTTAGAGATCCAATAAAACATTGAATTCCCAAAACAATTTCATTCTCTTTCCATAAAATTCGCAATCCTTTCATCTTCCTCCATTCTCAGGTTCTCATACCTTACTCAGTAACCATAAATTTTAGCAATTTTAACAGAAGAGTCACCTTCATTCAGAGTCTCCAAATTCTCCCATATAGCCTTTGCAGATGATTTGTCTGTTAATCCCATTACCTGCTGATCTGAAAGGGCGCTCAAGAGGGCTTCTCTAGCTCTACAGTTATTTTCAATGTTCTTATCCAGGTCTGCCAGAGGAGGGTTTCCAGATGTCGGATCATAAGGAGTATAGCCCTTCTTAGTGATCTCCCAAATCTCCTTGCTAAGACATCTCAGATGAGTCCCCATTCTGGTGCAGGAGCACCCTTACAAGCTCTCCCTCCTTCTTTGTTTTGTTGATGTTATGCGTCTTATGAAGCCGTTGTACATGAATAAGAGCCATGAGCTCATGTGTGCTAGACTAGGTCCTAGTTTTAGGTCCTTAGTGTTTTGTTGTGGTTTCTTGTGCAGGAGAGGTTGAGTGTGCTTGGAATGTGTGTTAGGCCTTATTGGAATGTTGATGTCCTTAGGATAGCCCAAAATAGGCTTAGGAGTCATGAAAAGCAACAATGGCAAAGTTGCTCAAAAGATGCAAAAGTTGCAAGACAACTTTTAAAAGTTGTCAAGCAACTTTTCCACCCAAAATGGTCATAGACCCTTGTTGTGCATGGAGAGCCCTAATTTTGGTACATCGACCGAGGTATGGGTAGTATAAGGTGTTGCAAAACCTAATTGAATGGGTTGGATGTCAGACATTATACGACCCTAGCAAAAAGACCAGACTGAGACTGTAAAACTGTTACCAGTCAGTTTGAATGAAGCAACCAAGCAAGTCAATGGATTGAGATACGTCCAAAACTATGTGGAATGTCTTTCATGGTGTAAATAATTTCATTTCAAGCAATTAGTTTAGGTGTTTATCTGTAGATTGAGTGTGTTTGTAAATAGTTTGTAAATTGTCTTCTTACTGTCCAATTTTGGACAAGATTGTGTAAATGGCTGCATAACTCCATTCCTTGTTGTGGAACCACCATGAAACCATGGGGAATGAGAGTGCAGACCTTGTACCATACTGCAAAGCAAGTAGGGCCCTTAAAAATGCAGGAAGGCCAAGCAAAGACCCACTCCTAGGCAAGACTGGATAATGCCCGGTTAGGAGAGGTCAAGTTGCAGAGGTCTTGTAGAGCAAGGTTGGTCAGAGGAGAGTGAACCCTTTGGAGGGAGTGTAAAGGAGTGTATGAAGCATCACTTGTGTGAAGGAGGAGCCTCCACAAATCCAAACAAGGTGGATAAAATACAAAACCTTCACTGTGACCCAGGCAGACCCTAAAAACCCTCACAAAAACCCTTGAAAACCTTAAATTTCACCTAGGACAGTGTACGGACACTTGGAGGCCTAAAACCTAGAAAATCCTTGAGTCCTTTCCAAATGAATGGAAATCCATTTTGGGAGTTAGGGTTGGTTGTGCATCATTTGTGAGAGGAAGCTCTAAAGGACCGGGTAGGAGGCTTAATTGGTCCTAATCCTTGTAGCCCTATTTGGAGGCAAAAAAACAAAATGGTGAAATCGGTAAGGGGTTGAAGGCTTGAAACCTCTTGGGGTCACATGAATGGGTGGAAAGACCATGAAATAGACCTATTATAACCTTGCTAAGACCTTGGAAGGTGTGGAACAGGCCTAGCCCTTATTAGCCATAGTAAGGGGTTTGAAGTCTCATGAGAAGGTGAGACCTTAGGAGCAGCAAAGCAACTCATTAGTGGGTGGATTGGGCAAGGTCAGGGGATTCCTCAAGCAAAGGAAGTCCTAGAGACCCTAGGGTGTGAGGAGAACACCAGGTGATCCAAGGAAAGGATCCAAGAACATAGACTAGGCTAGTCTATCCCTAACCCCATCTTATCAGATTGGTATCAGAGCAAGTTAAAGACTTGTTGGACTGTGTATGTCTCTATATATTGGTGAATCAGTAGGGGAGAGCAGAATGGTCACTAATGTAGAGCTGGCTAGAGAGGTGGAAGAACAAAAGGAGAAGAATAGACTCCTTGAAGAAGCTATGAGTGAGATAAGGGATAAACTGCAAGAAGTGGTGGATCAGAGGACACAAGGACCTTGGGATGAAGACACCAAGGGTAAAGGCAAGATAACTATAAACATAGATGATATTATCCTTGAACCAGATCCCTTATTCAATGAAGAACCATTTGTAAAGGCTATTAAGGCTTTGAACACCAAGGCTTTTGAAGGATTGCCACATTTCAGTGGAAGAATGGACATAGACACTATTATGGAATAGATTGAGGGCATGGAAAACCACTTTGAGTGTGAAGGAGTGACAGAGGCTCAAAAGGTTAAAGTTGCCAAATCAAGATTAAGGGGAGCAGCTTTGACATGGTGGAAGTTCCTGCAAGAAGAAAGAGTTAGTATGGGGAAGCTACCTATTGCAAATTGGAAAGCTATGGTGGGTAAGATTAAGGAGAACTACTTACCAGAGGATTATGAAGTCCAACTTCATAAGAAGAGACAACGATTGAAGTAGAAGGATCTTGATGTAACCTCCTACACCAAGGAGTTTCAAAAGCTATGTCTTAGGTCCAAAGTCCAAGAAGATGAATCTATTAAGGTGGCTAGGTATCTAAGCGGCCTAAAGTGGAACGTTCAAGAGGAGATAAGCCTATGGACTCTTACTACTATCCGAAAGTGTCATCAGCTTGCTGCCAAGGTAGAAGAGAGGAACAAAAGGAAAGGAGACTCCAATAACAAGGGTAGAGGCAGAGGTAGAGAACAAGTGAATCACCGAGGTGGTTACCAAAGTAAAGCAAATGAGCAGAGGAACCAAGGAGAAGCCAAGTTGACTGAACATGGTAGTGAAACCAATCCTAGAGGATGCCATTCTAGAGGAAGAGGTGCACAAGGTGGTCCAAGTAGGGGTAGAGGTACCGACAGAGGTAACTCCTACTTTGCAACAATGAAGTGTTACAATTGTGGACAATTGGGACACCCAGCATATAGATGCCCTGACAAGCCTACCTCATCAAATAGTGGAAAGAGGGTTGATTATGCACATGAAGACTCTTCAAGCAGCAAGACACCTGAGGTGGACCATATTGAATCAGAGATTGGAGAAAATCTAATGTTTAATAGGGTCTTGATAAGGCAGCCAGAGAAGAATGAACCTAAGCATAGGAGGGCATTGTTTAGGGTGAGATGCAAGATTCTTGGTAAAGTGTGCAAGGTGATAGTTGATTCAGGCTCAACTGACAATATCATATCAGAAGAGGCAGTTAGGAAGCTGAAACTCACAAGGATACCCCACACTAACCCATACAAGGTAACATGGTTGAATCATGAGCAGAGTGTGCTAGTCAATGAACAGACATGGGTAGAGTTTTCTATTCGAGGATACAAGGATAAGATCCTTTGTGATGTGTTACCTATGGATGCATGTCACTTATTGCTAGGAAGACCCTAGCAATTTGATAGGAAGGTTATCTATGATGAAGATGAGAACTCCATCTCCTTTAAGAAGGACAACAAGACCTTCAAGATTCAGTCTTTGACAGAGAATGAAGAGGGAACTTCAAGAACACCCAGTGTTTTATTGGCTACCGGTAAAGAGTTTTTGAACTTGCTACATGAGGAGGAGATAGTGAAGTGTGCCATTTTTGTGAAGCCAAAGGAGGAGGAAGACAAGTTGCAGGCAGAAATACCCAAGGAGGTAAAGCAAATGTTGCAAGAACATAAGGACATAGTGAGTGATGGGGCACCTACAACACTCCCACCTAGAAGGTCTATAAGCCATCAAATAGACTTTGTTCCCGGTGCATCCTTATCTAACAAGGCTACATATAAGCTCACACCTGACCAGAATAAGGAGGTAGCAAGGCAAGTGCAAGAGTTATTGGAACAAGGACTGATTAAGAAGAGCATCAGCCCATGTGCAGTCCCAATAGTGCTAGCATCCAAAAAAGGAGGTAAGTGGAGACTTTGCACTGGCTCAAGAGAAATCAATAGGATCACCATAAGGTATAGGTTCCCTATTCCTATAGAGGATCTAATGGACTGTTTAGGAGGGGCTATGTATTTCACCAAGCTAGACCTTAAAAGTGGTTATCACCAAATAAGAATTAAGGAGGGTGATGAGTGGAAGACTACGTTCAAAACCACAGAGGGATTGTATGAATGGCTTGTGATGCCATTCGGACTTACCAATGCTCCAAGCACCTTCATGAGGTTGATGAATGAAGTGTTGAAGGATTTCACAGGCAAATTTGTGGTGGTGTACCTAGATGACATTCTCATCTATAGCAGAACCAAAGAGGAGCACCTTGAGCATTTGAGGTTAGTCTTAGAGAGGTTGCATGAGGAGAAGCTATCCATCAACCTAGAGAAGTGTGACTTCTTGAAGCCAGAGTTGGTTTACTTAGGATTTGTGGTGTCTAAGGGAACCTTGAAGATGGATCTAAGCAAACTGGAGGCAATCTTGAATTGGCCTACACCTAAAACAGGGACTGAAGTTAGAAGTTTCCATGGATTAGCTCAATTCTATAGGAAATTTGTGAGGAATTTCAGTGGTATATGTGCACCAGTCCTTGACACCATTAAAGGAGCTCTTAAAACTAAGTTTAAATGGACAGAGCAGGCTGACAAAGCATTTCAAATGTTGAAGCAAGAAGTAGCCACAAAACCTATCCTTCTCCTACCTACGTTTGATAAGCTATTCACTTTGGAGTGTGATGCAAGTGGAATTTCAGTAGGTGGTGTGTTGAGTCAAGAGGGAAGACCTGTGGCATTTTTCAGTGAGAAGCTTAGTGAAGCAAAGAAGAAGTACTCAGCCTATGACCTAGAGTTGTATGCATTAGTGCAGTCACTAAAGAAATGGAGGCATTACCTACTCCCAAAGGAATTTGTAGTGTTCACAGACAATCAGGCATTGAGTTACATCAACACTCAAGAGAAGCTAAGAAATAGACATCTGAAATGGATGGAATATCTCCAATCCTTCACCTTCACCATCAAGCATAAGAAGGGGCAGCTTAATAAGGTGGCAGATGCATTAAGCAGGAAGTTGTTGACTGTTCAAGAGTTACAGTTATAAAGCATAGGCATAGAAGGTTTCAAAGACCTCTATGAAGGAGATGAAGATTTCTCATCAGCTCACAAGGTTTGCAAAGAGTTTGAGAACCATTTCCATGGTGAGTATGTAGATTACACTCTCCAAAATGGTCTCTTGTTCAAGGGTAATCAGTTGTGTGTACCAAGAGGATCTATGAGGGAGAACCTCATCCAAGAGAAACATAATGGCAGTTTGAGTGGACACTTTGGGATTAATAAGACCTTAGACTTAGTACAGAGGTACTACTATTGGCCAAAGTTGCCAAGAGATGTGAAGAGGTATGTAGAACAAGGTGGAGTGTGTCAAAGAGCAAAAGGAGGATCAAGCAATGTTGGTCTCTATCAACCATTGCTGGTCCCTAATAGACCTTGGGAATGTATAAGCATGGACTTTGTAGTAGGACTTCCCAAGACTAAAACAGGTATGGACAACATCTATGTGGTAGTAGATAGATTTTCCAAGATGAGTCATTTCATTCCATGTAAGACTACACATGATGCTAGCTATGTTGCACATCTCTTCTTTAAAGAGATTGTTAGGATTCATGGACTCCCTTTAAGCATTGTTTCAAACAGGGACATCAAGTTCATGGTTCATTTTTGGCAAACATTATGGAGGAGACTAGGAACTAACTTGTCATTTAGCTCAGCTTACCATCCACAAATAGATGGTCCAACTGAAGTCATCAATAGGGTGTTAGGCAATTTGTTGAGGTGTTTAACTAAGGAATATGGACAGACATGGGACCTTATCATTCCTCAAGAAGAGTATGCATATAATGATAGTGTGAATAGAACCACTGGTAGAAGCCCTTTTAAGGTTGTATATGGCAGACATCCAAGGGGAGTATGTGAGTTGAGAGACCTTGGTACTTTGGAGATGAAGAGTGGGCAAGCAGAGGACTTCACTCAAACCATCAAGGAAGTCCAAGAGCAGGTTAAGAAGGCCATCCTTGAATCCACTCAAAAAATGAAAGCCAAAGTGGATGAGAAAAGGAGGGAAGTTCAGTTCAAGGTGGGTGACTATGTGATGGTCCATTTGAGCAAAGCTAGGATGCAAAGTGGTAAGCCTACCAAACTCCAAATGAAGAGGGTAGGACCTTGTGAAATTTTGGCAAAATATGGTGAGAACACCTATAAGGTGGATTTACCTTCAGACTTAGCCATTTCACCAGTCTTCAATGTGGCTGATCTGGTAATGTACAAGGGAGAGATAGCAGGGCAGATTGAGAACCAAGCCAAGGTACTACAAGACCTGGATGTGAATACCTTACCTTAAGTGAAAAAGCCTATAGCAGAGGAGATTTTGGAGTCAAGAGTGAAGAAGTCTACCAGACACTAGGTCTACATGGAGCACTTAGTGAAATGGGCAGATCAACCAGTATCTGAAGCTACATGAGTGGAGGAGAGCAGGTTCAAGACACTTGGAATAGACCCTGCTCTCATTTCTTCTTCTATTTCTTAATTGTGTGCAAAGGGGGAGTATGGTGCAGGAGCACCCTTACAAGCTCTCCCTCCTTCTTTGTTTTGTTGATGTTATGCTTCTTATGAAGCCATTGTACATGAATAAGAGCCATGAGCTCATGTGTGCTAGACTAGGTCCTAGTTTTAGGTCCTTAGTGTTTTTGTTGTGATTTCTTGTGCAGGAGAGGTTGAGTGTGCCTGGAATGTGTGTTAGGCCTTATTGGCATGTTGATTTCCTTAGGATAGCCCAAAATAGGCTTAGGAGTCATGAAAAGCAACAATGGCAAAGTTGCTCAAAAGATGCAAAAGTTGCATGACAACTTTTAAAAGTTGTCAAGCAACTTTTCCACCCAAAATGGTCATAGACCCTTGTTGTGTGTGGAGAGCCCTAATTTTGGCACACCGACTGAGGTATGGGTAGTATAAGGTGTTGCAAACCCTAATTGAATGGGTTGGATGTCAGACATTGTACGACTCTAGTAAAAAGACCAAACTAAGACTGTAAAATTGTTACCAGTCAGTTTGAATGAAGCAACCAAGCAAGTTAATGGATTGAGATACGTCCAAAACTGTGTGGAATTTCTTTCATGGTGTAAATAATTTCATTTCAAGCAATTAGTTTAGGTGTTTATCTGTAGATTGAGTGTGTTTGTAAATAGTTTGTAAATTGTCTTCTTACTGTCCAGTTTTGGACAGGATTGTGTAAATGGCTGCATAACTCCATTCCCTATTGTGGAACCACCATGAAACCATGGGGAATGAGAGTGCAGACCTTGTACCATACTGCAAAGCAAGTAGGGCCCTTAAAAATGCAGGAAGGCCAAGCAAAGACCCACTCCTAGGCGAGACTAGACAGTGCCCAGTTAGGAGAGGTCAAGTTGCAGAGGTCTTGTAGAGCAAGGTTGGTCAGAGGAGAGTGCACCCTTTGGAGGGAGTGTAAAGGAGTGTATGAAACATCACTGGTGTGAAGGAGGAGCCTCCACCAATCCAAACAAGGTGGCTAAAATACAAAACCTTCACTGTGACTCAGGCAGACCCTAAAAACCCTCACAAAAACCCTTGAAAACCTTAAATTCCACCTAGGATAGTGTACGGACACTTGGAGGCCTAAAACCTAGAAAATCCTTGAGTCCTTGCCAAATGAATGGCAGTCCATTTTGGGAGTTAGGGTTGGTTGTGCATTGTTTGTGAAAGGAAGCCCTAAAGGACCGGGTAGGAGGCTTAATTGGTCCTAATCCTTGTAGCCCTATTTGGAGGCAAAAACACAAAATGGTGAAATCGGTAAGGGGTTGAAGGATTGAAACCTCTTGGGGGAACATGAATGGGTGGAAAGACCATGAAATAGACCTGTTATAACCTTGCTAAGACCTTGGAAGGTGTGGAACAAGCCTAGCCCTTATTAGCCATAGTAAGGGGTTTGAAGTCTCATGAGAAGGTGAGACCTTAGGAGCAGCAAAGCAACTCATTGGTGGGTGGATTGGGCAAGGTCAAGGGATTCCTCAAGCAAAGGAAGTCCTAGAGACCCTAGGGTGTGAGGAGAACACCACGTGATCCAAGGAAAGGATCCAGGAGCATAGACTAGGCTAGTCTATCCCTAACCCCATCCCATCACATTCTAAGCTTCCATACCCTATAATTTGTTCCTTCAAGCCTAGGGCTATCCTTCCAATAAGTAATTGAAGTTGAATGATTACTTGCCATAGGATCTTCCTCAAGCGGTTAAGCTTTTGTAGAGATGACCAGGTTTTGATACCAATTGTTAGGATAACCGGTGAACAATTGAGAGGGGGGTGAATTAGTTGTTAACAAATTATGAAACTATAAGCACACAAAAACCTTTTTACCAGAATGCATAAGCCAAATACCGAAATAAAAAATATATTAATTAAACACATACATAAATCATAAACCAAATACCATGCATCCACAACACATAACCCAATATTTGTACGTGGAAAACCTGGTAAAGGGGAAAACCATGGTGGGAAGCCTACCCACAGTTAGATAATACTTCTGCAGTAAGTATGTGATTACAATAAGGGGTCTACACATGCATGAAGGCCAACAACCTAGAGCACACTGCTCATCACAAAGGAGACTCAATGATTACAAAATAAATCTAGACTGCAATCCGAAAATAAGAATGAACTACAAGAATAACATCTCTTATGCCTGAGTACAGTTTCAGTTAAGCTCAATACCGGAGATCTTAAATCTCTTACACAAACCCAATTCGATCACCTAAGATCGCCCAAATCCTCTGCATATGATTACAACTTTATTCACACATAGATAATTCCATAACCATGACCACGATCTACAAAGAGATCTTACATCATATTTATACCAACCCGAGACCTAAACAATTAAGTCGGCCACCTAAAAGATGATATAATAAATCCATTACATAAACTGGCAAACCAATGATAATCCAAGTCAGACTAAGACCGAAACAACATTAACCAAACAATAAATCCAACCAGTAATGCATCGGGAGCATCTACCAACACGTTACATAAATCGGTCCATAACCTAGTAGAATAAGACGAGACCTAAAATAGATCGCCATAAGCCAAATGAAATACCACCAATCAACTGGAACACAAACATGATACCATGCATCCACAACACATAACCCAATATTTGTACATGGAAAACCTGGTAAAGGGGAAAACCATGGTGGGAAGCCTACCCACAGTTAGATAATACTTCTGCAGTAAGTATGTGATTACAATAAGGGGTCTACACATGCATGAAGGCCAACAACCTAGAGCACACTGCTCATCACAAAGGAGACTCAATGATTACAAAATAAATCTAGACTGCAATCCGAAAATAAGAATGAACTACAAGAATAACATCTCTTATGCCTGAGTACAGTTTCAGTTAAGCTCAATACCGGAGATCTTAAATCTCTTACACAAACCCAATTCGATCACCTAAGATCGCCCAAATCCTCTGCATATGATTACAACTTTATTCACACATAGATAATTCCATAACCACGACCACGATCTACAAAGAGATCTTACATCATATTTATACCAACCCGAGACCTAAACAATTAAGTCGGCCACCTAAAAGATGATATAATAAATCCATTACATAAACTGGCAAACCAATGATAATCCAAGTCAGACTAAGACCGAAACAACATTAACCAAACAATAAATCCAACCAGTAATGCATCGGGAGCATCTACCAACACGTTACATAAATCGGTCCATAACCTAGTAGAATAAGACGAGACCTAAAATAGATCGCCATAAGCCAAATGAAATACCACCAATCAACTGGAACACAAACATGATAACCATCAACATCCTGAAAACCTTCTAGAAGTCACACCAACACCACTTATCGAATTCATCAAAAGACCTTCAATAAAGCTCTGTCAGTAGAACCGTTACCAATAACCAAAAGGCTTACTTGAACATATGATAGCTTCTGGATCACCATATCTTGAACCAACTAAATGTGACAAGCATCTAAACCACATGAATGACTGAACCAAACCAATTCCACCAATCAGAATATAATAGAGACAAATCTCTTGATCATCATCAAAGTCCAACCACTCTACTGGAATCCGGTAGACAACCAAATAAGCTAGAGTTAACATCAATGAATAACATCAATGCAACACATAATCAATTCCTCCAAATTGCCAACATAGTGTTTCCGACAAGGATGCCGTGTGACTGGGATGCAAACATACGGCTTGGACACCAGCGTGGAGTTCAACCCAAGATAAATGCGTGGGTATGGGACACACACACGCAATTGAGATGCATGTGCTGCCTTGATTCCTAAAATGCCTATAAAATGAGTAAAAATTGAGAAATAGACACGGAACAAAGCTTACATCATCTGGTTGGTCGCCCTAATCCATGATAGTAAGAAACAACTTGACCTTGGTGGCTTAGAAGTCTTGTCTATAAGGCATTTTCACTATGGCTATATAAATCACAGTGAAAATTCTCGTGCTCAATAGTGAAAATGACCCTTCTTGGGGCCCACTTCTAGAGTATATAGCTGGATTTTTGCCCATTATTTATAATTTTTTTGTGATGGTTTTTGGCTCATTCTCCTTCTTGTTTTTCTCTATCTCATTGGGCACAAAACATGAAGGGGCATATACTCGTCCTCTATCAATTTTTTATTTTCAACTGTTACTAATATCACTTGAGCATTTTTCTTGCAAAAGTAGTTTCTTCTGCTTTTTGTGCTAATAAATTTTGATTCTTGTAGTATTTAGACTTTCAAGTTGGATACTGTAGTTTTTGTTGAGCACTAGGGGCATCATTTGTGTTTGCCTGATTGACTTTTGCAGCCTCTATAGTTCCTTTTCATAAGGTAATTAATGCATTTAATGCACTACATGAGTTTAATGCATTTAATTTCTAAGTTACTTTAGTGCACCTAATCGCTCTAGCTCTGGATTCTCTCAATCTCTTTGGCTCTCGTTTGCTACAACAAAGCTTTGCTGAAATTTATATTGAAAGCATTATCACACTATCTCAAGACAGGGGTTTTTCTATAACACTTCTTCTTCTCTCTTCTCTTATTTATCTCTACTCTTGCAATATTGCATTATCAAAGTTTTCAAATATTTTAATGCATCTATCACATAGTTGCATTTTGATCAATTTATCTTAGTATCTCTTGTAATAGGGGTTTTCTTCCATTGAGTGAGGTTTGTTTCTATTACATTATCAATTTATCTTTTATCCGATCTATCTATCTATTTGACTGTCCGTGGAGGTGGAAACACCGAAATGGGGTTTGACTAAGGCAAGTCCCTATATAGCCCCAACATTTTCCCTCTATCTGTGTGTGTAGGTGACGAACAAGTTCAAAGCATGTAGCTGAGTTTGAGGGTACATTTTGGCATTTTATGTGCTCTGACTATATAGATGATAACGTGACACATAGACATCCACACGACGCGCTAGAATCCTAAATCCAAGACTCTGTCTAGTTGACAGTAAGACTTATTTCTCATATAATTCCCATTTTTTGCAGTTATTACATTTTCAACATTACTGGATAGTTCATTATTTACTATTTTCTTTTTCAAGTTTGTAAGTAGTTTTCTACATCTTCCTAGCTCACTAGAGTGCCATTTTAGTGAGGTGGAAAAAGTAGGTTTGTTCCTTAGGATCAATCATCCCAAGGGTAGCAAATCCCCTCCTCTATAGTACTTATGTACATGTAGATACATATATATGTATGTAAGTATATATATAATATATATATGCATGTATATGCATATGTGCATATATATGTATATGTACGTACATATGTATGTGCACATGTACATATGTAGGTGTACATACATACATATATATATATATATATATATATATATATGTATATATATATATATATATGTATATATATAGTATTGTTGTCACTAAGGATTGCACCTAAATGCAAAGATAAACTTTAGCAATCCCATGAAATATGGGAACACTCTTAGGCCTGTGGGCAACCTATGAGTTAGAGTGAACCTCTAGATAAAGGGTTGGTTCCCTTTGAAATCTTCTAGAAACTACTAACCTTGAAGAGGAAAAGGGATAGAAATATGACTACAAACTGAAACTATTTCTACTATAAGGTGATGCACTGAGATTTGATTATATTAACTTGACTCACAATTTGGTTTTGACAAAAGCTCTTTTTTTCACAACTCAATCCAAATTCTAATCATACGAAGACACTATTTTCAATTTTTTGTATGAAGGAGACTAAGTGTCACAACTTCAAAATTCCAATAAAACAACAATGCACAACATATAACCTGTACTATTTAAATAATTTCTTTTGACACATTGCTTGAAATGAAATTGAAAGTAAAGGATTCAATGAAAATCACAATAACTAACTTAAGATCACTCATTTATAATAAAGAACAAAATGATTGGGAAGGACAATCTATTGATTTTTATTAAAATTAGAAGGAGAAATTATTACAATTGCTTGAAAAATGTTATACGAACTTAGAAAATTGAGTTATAAGTACTCTTCTTTCGTTGTGTATACAAGAAGTGAACAAGAACTAACTTTTAAAAAAACTTGTGGTTATTTTTATTGGAAGAAAGCTCCTGATTTCAAATTCAAATCTTTGATTGAAGATGACTCGATGAGTGAACTCCAAGAGGAGATGAGGAGGCTTTTATTTCTCCTTCAAATTAGGTGCTTAGCTAAAATAAACTCCTTAAAATAAGGATCAAGTGACTTTTGAATTTCAAAATCAGCTTCAAGGGTCAAGCAAGTTTTCCCATAAAAGGGGGTTGAAACTAAATATATCATGTTGTTTATGCTTTCTAACTACCCTTGACAGGTGCACAACCCATGTGGGGTCTTACATTGATATTTGAAGTATTGGATTGACCATAGAACTCCACTTTTCATGCCTCTAACTAATGATATTTCAAAATTTGAAATTCAAACTCTTGGGATTCTTGAATCAAACATTCTCAATTGATTATCATGACACTTGTCAAACTTCATACTGCTATGGCTTTGAAGCAAGATCTTCATCCTTATGTTGTGCCAACTTTGCCACTCTCTTCTTATTACTCATGAGACTGAGATGAATTCACTTATGATTGGAACCACTTGCTTTAGGACTACAACAATCACAAATACTTGTGCTTGTACCCTGAGTTTTATGTTTCTTGTGATTTCTTTTTTATACCATCCTGATCCCTTTGACATCAAAACGTTGTCTTGACATAAATGTCACTGTGTCACATCTAACAAACTGCAATCCTTACATTCTCTGAGTACTAAAGGTGTCACAAGATGAGTCTTCCTTATAGCATTCAGTGTTGCTTGTCAATATGATGCACCACTATATTTTGTTAATAATGACTTCTCTCCTTTATATAATATTGTCATAGAGACTATCTCCTTATAATAGCCTTGAGATTGCTCTTTTAACCTTTTCATTATCTTTGGTTTTCTCTTTGAAACTTTATCTACACCTTGATATGACTAGGATTGATCACTATTAAGACTAATTTTGCATTATTGATATTTTTATTGCCTTATTCATGCTCTTATCATAGTCTTTGATTATGGATGTGACAATCCCTATTGACTATGACTATCCCAAGGCCTCTATTATTTGTGTGACAGTGCTCATAGATTGTCTCAAATCCTCCTTTGATGGTGATTGTGTGGTGTTGACTAACAACACTTCTACCATTTACTATGACTGTCATCTATCATTTGTGTTTGATGATGATGGACACTGCTCTTTATACGACTGTTATTGTGCTCTCATTGTGTATTGATGTTATAACCTTATAGAAAGGACACAAAAGAATAAAACAGTGCCAAAGATCACAAAGAAGGTCTTGGTGTATTATTAGAGATTCTTTGACTATAAAGAAATGACCCTTCTTATGCCTTCACTAGACCC